>NC_069499.1:1294168148-1294267876 GCF_027579735.1 Bombina bombina | reverse complement strand
AGTAGAATCCCATCCCTTGTTCTCCTAATGGAACAGGATGAATCACTCCCATTTTTAACAGGTCTTCTACACAATGTAAGAATGCCTGTCCTTTTATGTGGTCTGAAGACAATTGAGACCTGTGGAACCTTCCCCTTGGGGGTAGCTCCTTGAATTCCAGAAGATAACCTTGGGAGACTATTTCTAGCGCCCAAGGATCCAGAACATCTCTTGCCCAAGCCTGAGCGAAGAGAGAAAGTCTGCCCCCCACCAGATCCGGTCCCGGATCGGGGGCCAACATCTCATGCTGTCTTGGTAGCAGTGGCAGGTTTCTTGGCCTGCTTACCTTTGTTCCAGCCTTGCATTGGCCTCCAGGCTGGCTTGGTTTGAGAAGTATTAACCTCTTGCTTAGAGGATGTAGAACTTGAGGCTGGTCCGTTTCTGCGAAAGGGACGAAAAACAGAATTTATGTTTACCTGATAAATTACTTTCTCCAACGGTGTGTCCGGTCCACGGCGTCATCCTTACTTGTGGGATATTCTCTTCCCCAACAGGAAATGGCAAAGAGCCAGCAAAGCTGGTCACATGATCCCTCCTAGGCTCCGCCTACCCCAGTCATTCGACCGACGTTAAGGAGGAATATTTGCATAGGAGAAACCATATGATACCGTGGTGACTGTAGTTAAAGAAAAAAAAATTATCAGACCTGATTAAAAAACCAGGGCGGGCCGTGGACCGGACACACCGTTGGAGAAAGTAATTTATCAGGTAAACATAAATTCTGTTTTCTCCAACATAGGTGTGTCCGGTCCACGGCGTCATCCTTACTTGTGGGAACCAATACCAAAGCTTTAGGACACGGATGAAGGGAGGGAGCAAATCAGGTCACCTAAATGGAAGGCACCACGGCTTGCAAAACCTTTCTCCCAAAAATAGCCTCAGAAGAAGCAAAAGTATCAAACTTGTAAAATTTGGTAAAAGAGTGCAGTGAAGACCAAGTCGCTGCCCTACATATCTGATCAACAGAAGCCTCGTTCTTGAAGGCCCATGTGGAAGCCACAGCCCTAGTGGAAGGAGCTGTGACCCTTTCAGGAGGCTGCCGTCCGGCAGTCTCGTAAGCCAATCTGATGATGCTTTTAATCCAAAATGAGAGAGAGGTAGAAGTTGCTTTTTGACCTCTCCTTTTACCAGAATAAACAACAAACAAGGAAGATGTTTGTCTAAAATCCTTTGTAGCATCTAAATAGAATTTTAGAGCGCGAACAACATCCAAATTGTGCAACAAACGTTCCTTCTTCGAAACTGGTTTCGGACACAGAGAAGGCACGACTATCTCCTGGTTAATGTTTTTGTTAGAAACAACTTTTGGAAGAAAACCAGGTTAGTACGTAAAACCACCTTATCTGCATGGAACACCAGATAAGGAGGAGAACACTGCAGAGCAGATAATTCTGAAACTCTTCTAGCAGAAGAAATTGCAACCAAAAACAAAACTTTCCAAGATAATAACTTAATATCAACGGAATGTAAGGGTTCAAACGGAACCCCCTGAAGAACTGAAAGAACTAAGTTGAGACTCCAAGGAGGAGTCAAAGGTTTGTAAACAGGCTTGATTCTAACCAGAGCCTGAACAAAGGCTTGAACATCTGGCACAGCTGCCAGCTTTTTGTGAAGTAACACAGACAAGGCAGAAATCTGTCCCATCAAGGAACTTGCAGATAATCCTTTTTCCAATCCTTCTCGAAGGAAGGATAGACTCTTAGGAATCTTAACCTTGTCCCAAGGGAATCCTTTAGATTCACACCAACAGATATATTTTTTCCAAATTTTGTGGTAAATTTTTCTAGTTACAGGCTTTCTGGCCTGAACAAGAGTATCAATAACAGAATCTGAGAACCCTCGCTTTGATAAGATCAAGCGTTCAATCTCCAAGCAGTCAGCTGGAGTGGGACCAGATTCGGATGTTCGAACGGACCTTGAACAAGAAGGTCTCGTCTCAAAGGTAGCTTCCATGGTGGAGCCGATGACATATTCACCAGATCTGCATACCAAGTCCTGCGTGGCCACGCAGGAGCTATCAAGATCACCAACGCCCTCTCCTGATTGATCCTGGCTACCAGCCTGGGATTGAGAGGAAACGGCGGGAATACATAGGCTAGTTTGAAGGTCCAAGGTGCTACTAGTGCATCTACTAGAGTCGCCTTGGGATCCCTGGATCTGGACCCGTAGCAAGGAACCTTGAAGTTCTGACGAGAGGCCATCAGATCCATGTCTGGAATGCCCCACAGTTGAGTGATTTGGGCAAAGATTTCCGGATGGAGTTCCCACTCCCCCGGATGCAATGTCTGACGACTCAGAAAATCCGCTTCCCAATTTTCCACTCCTGGGATGTGGATTGCAGACAGGTGGCAGGAGCGAGTCTCCGCCCATTGAATGATTCTGGTCACTTCTTCCATCGCCAGGGAACTCCTTGTTCCCCCCTGATGGTTGATGTACGCAACAGTCGTCATGTTGTCTGATTGAAACCGTATGAACTTGGCCCTCGCTAGCTGAGGCCAAGCCTTGAGAGCATTGAATATCGCTCTCAGTTCCAGAATATTTATCGGTAGAAGAGATTCTTCCCGAGACCAAAGACCCTGAGCTTTCAGGGATCCCCAGACCGCGCCCCAGCCCATCAGACTGGCGTCGGTCGTGACAATGACCCACTCTGGTCTGCGGGAGGTCACCCCTTGTGACAGGTTGTCCAGGGACAGCCACCAACTGAGTGAGTCTCTGGTCCTCTGATTTACTTGTATCTTCGGAGACAAGTCTGTATAGTCCCCATTCCACTGACTGAGCATACACAGTTGTAATGGTCTTAGATGAATGCGCGCAAAAGGAACTATGTCCATTGCCGCTACCATCAAACCTATCACTTCCATGCACTGCGCTATGGAAGGAAGAGGAACGGAATGAAGTATCCGACAAGAGCTTAGAAGTTTTGTTTTTCTGGTCTCTGTCAGAAAAATCCTCATTTCTAAGGAGTCTATTATTGTTCCCAAGAAGGGAACTCTTGTCGACGGAGATAGAGAACTCTTTTCCACGTTCACTTTCCATCCGTGAGATCTGAGAAAGGCCAGGACTATGTCCGTGTGAGCCTTTGCTTGAGGAAGGGACGACGCTTGAATCAGAATGTCGTCCAAGTAAGGTACTACAGCAATGCCCCTTGGTCTTAGCACCGCCAGAAGGGACCCTAGTACCTTTGAGAAAATCCTTGGAGCAGTGGCTAATCCGAAAGGAAGCGCCACAAACTGGTAATGTTTGTCCAGGAATGCGAACCTTAGGAACCGATGATGTTCCTTGTGGACAGGAATATGTAGATACGCATCCTTTAAATCCACCGTGGTCAAGAATTGACCTTCCTGGATGGAAGGATTGTTCGAATGGTTTCCATTTTGGACGATGGAACCTTGAGAAACTTGTTTAGGATCTTGAGATCTAAGATTGGTCTGAACGTTCCCTCTTTTTTGGGAACTACGAACAGATTGGAGTAGAACCCCATCCCTCGTTCTCTTAATGGAACAGGATGAATCACTTCCAGAAGATAACCTTGGGAGACTATTTCTAGCGCCCAAGGATCCAGAACATCTCTTGCCCAAGCCTGAGTGAAGAGAGAGAGTCTGCCCCCCACCAAATCCGGTCCCGGATCGGGGGCCCGCATCTCATGCTGTCTTGGGAGCAGTGGCAGGTTTCTTGGCCTGCTTTCCTTTGTTCCAGCCTTGCATAGGTCTCCAGGCTGGATTGGCTTGAGAAGTATTACCCTCCTGCTTAGAGGACGTAGCACTTGGGGCTGGTCCGTTTCTGCGAAAGGGACGAAAATTAGGTTTATTTTTGGCCTTGAAAGACCTATCCTGAGGAAGGGCGTGGCCCTTGCCCCCAGTGATATCAGAGATAATCTCTTTCAAGTCAGGGCCAAACAGTGTTTTCCCCTTGAAAGGAATGTCAAGCAATTTGTTCTTGGAAGACGCATCCGCTGACCAAGATTTTAACCAAAGCGCTCTGCGCGCCACAATAGCAAACCCAGAATTTTTCGCCGCTAACCTAGCCAATTGCAAGGTGGCGTCTAGGGTGAAAGAATTAGCCAATTTAAGAGCACGAATTCTGTCCATAATCTCCTCATAAGAAGAAGAATTACTAATAATCGCCTTTTCTAGCTCATCGAACCAGAAACACGCGGCTGTAGTGACAGGGACAATGCATGCAATTGGTTGTAGAAGGTAACCTTGCTGAACAAACATCTTTTTTAGCAAACCTTCTAATTTTTTATCCATAGGATCTTGGAAAGCACAACTATCTTCTATGGGTATAGTGGCGCGCTTGTTTAGAGTAGAAACCGCCCCCTCGACCTTGGGGACTGTCTGCCATAAGTCCTTTCTGGGGTCGACTATAGGAAACAATTTTTTAAATATGGGGGGAGGTACGAAAGGTATACCGGGCCTGTCCCATTCTTTATTAACAATGTACGCCACCCGCTTGGATATAGGAAAAGCTTCGGGGGGCTGATTGAATAATAAAAACTACAGTTAAACACTAAAAAACTCTAAGCCATCTCCGTGGAGATGTTGCCTGTACAACGGCAAAGAGAATGACTGGGGTAGGCGGAGCCTAGGAGGGATCATGTGACCAGCTTTGCTGGCTCTTTGCCATTTCCTGTTGGGGAAGAGAATATCCCACAAGTAAGGATGACGCCGTGGACCGGACACACCTATGTTGGAGAAATTTGGTTTATTTTTAGCCTTAAAAGACCTATCCTGAGGAAGGGCGTGGCCCTTACCCCCAGTGATATCTGAAATAATCTCTTTCAAGTCAGGGCCAAACAGCGTTTTCCCCTTGAAAGGTATGTTAAGTAATTTGTTCTTAGAGGACGCATCCGCTGACCAAGACTTTAGCCAAAGCGCTCTGCGCGCCACAATAGCAAACCCTGAATTTTTCGCAGCTAATCTAGCTAATTGCAAAGTGGCGTCTAAGGTAAAAGAGTTAGCCAACTTAAGTGCTTGAACTCTGCCCATAACCTCCTCATAAGAGGATGCTTGATTGAGCGACTTTTCTAGTTCCTCGAACCAGAAACACGCTGCTGTAGTGACAGGAACAATGCATGAAATTGGTTGTAGAAGGTAACCTTGCTGAACAAACATCTTTTTAAGCAAACCCTCTAATTTTTTGTCCATAGGATCTTTAAAAGCACAACTATCTTCTATAGGGATAGTGGTGCGTTTGTTTAGAGTAGAAACCGCCCCCTCGACCTTGGGGACTGTCTGCCATAAGTCCTTCCTGGGGTCGACCATAGGAAATAATTTCTTAAATATAGGGGGAGGGACAAAAGGTATGCCGGGCCTTTCCCATTCTTTATTTACAATGTCCGCCACCCGCTTGGGTATAGGAAAAGCTTCGGGGGGCACCGGGACCTCTAGGAACCTGTCCATTTTACATAATTTCTCTGGAATGACCAAATTGTCACAATCATCCAGAGTAGATAACACCTCCTTAAGCAGAGCGTGGAGATGTTCCAATTTAAATGTAATAACATCAGGTTCAGCTTGTTGAGAAATTTTTCCTGAATCAGAAATTTCTCCCTCAGACAAAACCTCCCTAGCCCCTTCAGACTGGTGTAAGGGCATGTCAGAACCATTATCATCAGCGTCCTCATGCTCTTCAGTATCTAAAACAGAGCAGTCGCGCTTTCGCTGATAAGTGGGCATTTTGGCTAAAATGTTTTTAATAGAATTATCCATTACAGCCGTTAATTGTTGCATAGTAAGGAGGATTGGCGCACTAGATGTACTAGGGGCCTCCTGAGTGGGCAAGACTGGTGTAGACATAGAAGGGGATGATGCAGTACCATGCTTACTCCCCTCACTTAAGGAATCGTTTTGGGCAACATTATTATCAGTGGTATCATTGTCCCTACTTTGTTTGTCACATTTATCACATATATTTAAATGGATAGGAACCTTGGCTTCCGAACATACAGAACATCGTCTATCTGATAGTTCAGACATGTTAATAGGCATAAACTTGTTAACAAAGCACAAAAAACGTTTTAAAATAAAACCGTTACTGTCTCTTTAAATTTTAAACTGAACACACTTTTTTACTGAATATACGCAAAAGTATGAAGGAAATGTTCAAAATTCACCACAGTGTCATAAAGCCTTAAAAGTATTGTACACCAAATTTGAAAGCTTTAACTCTTAAAATAACGGAACCGGAGCCGTTTTTACATTTAACCCCTATACAGTCCCTGGTATCTGCTTTGCTGAGACCCAACCAAGCCCAGAGGGGAATACGATACCAAATGACGCCTTCAATAAGCTTTTTCAGTGGATCTGAGCACCTCACACATGCATCTGCATGCCTTGCTTCTCAAAAACAACTGCGCATTAGTGGCGCGAAAATGAGGCTCTGCCTATGACTAGAAAAGGCCCCCAGTGAAAAAGGTGTCCAATACAGTGCCTGTCCGTTTTTTTAACAATTTGCCAAGATTAAAATAACTCTCCTAAGTTATAAACCATTAAACATGCTTATATAGTAATCGTTTTGGCCCAGAAAAATGTCTACCAGTCTTTAAAGCCCTTGTGAAGCCCTTGTATTCTTATATTGAAAATTAAGAAAATGGCTTACCGGATCCCATAGGGAAAATGACAGCTTCCAGCATTACCAAGTCTTGTTAGAAATGTGTCATACCTCAAGCAGCCAAAGTCTGCTCACTGTTTCCCCCAACTGAAGTTAATTCCTCTCAACAGTCCTGTGTGGAAACCATCGATTTTAGTAACGGTTGCTAAAATCATTTTCCCCTTACAAACAGAAATCTTCATCTCTTTTCTGTTTCAGAGTAAATAGTACATACCAGCACTATTTTAAAATAACAAACTCTTGATTGAAGAATAAAAACTACATTTAAACACCAAAAGAACTCTGAGCCATCTCTGTGGAGATGTTGCCTGTGCAACGGCAAAGAGAATGACTGGGGAAGGCGGAGCCTAGGAGGGATCATGTGACCAGCTTTGCTGGGCTCTTTGCCATTTCCTGTTGGGGAAGAGAATATCCCACAAGTAAGGATGACGCCGTGGACCGGACACACCTATGTTGGAGAAAACCTGGACTCCGTCAGGTAAATTTTCATCTCTACAGAATCTATAAGAGTCCCTAGAAAAGGGACCCTTGTGAGTGGTAACAGAGAACTCTTTTCCACGTTCACTTTCCACCCATGCGACCTCAGAAATGCTAGAACTATCTCTGTATGAGACTTTGCATTTTGAAAACTTGACGCTTGTATCAGAATGTCGTCTAGGTACGGAGCCACCGCTATGCCTCGTGGTCTTAGTACCGCCAGAAGTGAGCCCAGAACCTTTGTAAAAATTCTCGGGGCCGTAGATAACCCGAAGGGAAGAGCTACAAACTGGTAATGCCTGTCTAGAAAGGCAAACCTTAGGTACCGATAATGATCTTTGTGAATCGGTATGTGAAGGTAGGCATCCTTTAAGTCCACTGTGGTCATATATTGACCCTCTTGGATCATGGGTAGGATGGTCCGAATGGTTTCCATCTTGAACGATGGAACCCTTAGGAACTTGTTTAAGATTTTTAAGTCTAAGATTGGTCTGAAGGTTCCCTCTTTTTTGGGAACCACAAACAGATTTGAATAAAACCCTTGCCCCTGTTCCGTTCGCGGAACTGGGTGGATCACTCCCATCACTAAGAGGTCTTGCACACATTGTAGAAATGCCTCTTTCTTTACTAGGTTTGTTGATAACCTTGACAGATGAAACCTCCCTTGTGGAGAAGTTTTGAAATCCAGAAGGTATCCCTGAGATATAATCTCCAACGTCCAGGGATCCTGTACATCTCTTGCCCAAGCCTGGGCGAAGAGAGAAAGTCTGCCCCCCACTAGATCCGTCTCCGGAAAGGGGGCCCTGTCTTCATGCTGTCTTAGGGGCGGAAGTAGGCTTTCTGGCCTGCTTGCCCTTGTTCCATGACTGGTTGCCTTTCCAACACTGTCTGTAACGAGCAGTAGTTCCTTCCTGTTTTGGAGCGGAGGAAGTTGATGCTGCTCCTGCCTTGAAATTACGAAAGCCACGAAAATTAGACTGTTTGGCCTTTGATTTGGCCCTATCCTGAGGAAGGTTGTGGCCCTTACCTCCAGTAATGTCAGCAATAATTTCCTTCAAGCCGGGCCCGAATAAGGTCTGCCCTTTGAAAGGAATGTTCAGTAGTTTAGACTTAGAAGTTACATCTGCTGACCAGGATTTAAGCCATAGCGCTCTGCGCGCCTGTATGGCGAATCCGGAATTCTTAGCCGTAAGTTTGGTTAAATGCACTACGGCATCCGAAACAAACGCATTAGCCAGTTTAAGAGTTCTAATCTTGCTCAAAGACTCATCCAATGGTGCTGTGCGAATCGCCTCTTCCAGAGACTCAAACCAGAATGCCGCTGCAGCAGTGACAGGCGCAATGCATGCAAGAGGCTGTAATATAAAACCTTGTTGAACAAACATTTTCTTAAGGTAACCCTCTAATTTTTTATCCATTGGATCTGAGAAAGCACAGCTATCCTCCACCGGGATAGTGGTACGCTTGGCTAAAGTAGAAACTGCTCCCTCCACCTTAGGGACCGTCTGCCATAAGTCTCGTGTGGTGGTGTCTATAGGGAACATTTTTCTAAATATCGGAGGAGGGGAAAAAGGCACACCGGGTCTATCCCACTCCTTGCTAATAATCTCTGTAAGCCTCTTTGGTATAGGAAAAACGTCAGTACACACCGGTACCGCATAGTATTTATCCAGCCTACATAATTTCTCTGGGATTGCCACCGTGTCACAATCATTCAGAGCCGCTAACACCTCCCCTAGCAATACGCGGAGGTTCTCAAGCTTAAAATTTAAAAATTGAAATTTCTGAATCCGGTCTCCCCGAATCAGAACCGTCACCCACAGAATGAAGCTCTCCGTCCTCATGTTCTGCAAATTGTGACGCAGTATATGACATGGCTCTCGTGTCATCGGCGCGCTCTGTCCTTAACCCAGAGCTGTCGCGCTTGCCTCTTAACTCGGGCATATTGTATAATACTTCTTTCATAACATTAGCCATATCATGTAAAGTGATTTGTAAGGTCCATGATGTACTTGGCGCCTCAATCTCACGCACCTCCCGAGCGGGAGACGAAGGTACTGACACGTGAGGAGAGTTAGACGGCATAACTTCCCCCTCGTTGTCTGGTGATAATTTCTTTATCGGTACAGATTTACTTTTATTCAAAGTAATATCAATACAATTGGTACACATATTTCTATTGGGCTCCACATCGGCTTTTAAACATAATGAACAAGCAGATTCCTCTGTATCAGACATGTTTAAACAGATTAGCAATGAAGCTAGCAAGCTTGGAAATTACTTTCAATAAGTTTACAAGCAATATAAAAAACGCTGCAGTGCTTTTAAAAAAAAACACAGTTGAATAACAAAGAACTAATTCAGTTACAGTCAACAACTCTTTAAATGTATTAATTAGCAGAGGATTGCACCCATTAGCAAAAGGATGATTAACCCCTCAGTACCCAAAAACGGATATCAAATTAAGATTTAACGCTTTTATCACAGTCAAACACACTGTCACAGGTCTGCTGTGACTGATTACCTCCCTCAAAAACGAATTTTGAAGACCCCTGAGCTCTCTAGAGACGTCCTGGATCAAGGAGGAAGAAGCAGGAAGACTGTGCTAGAATTTTAACTGCGCAACAAGGCGCTAAAAAAGGTCCCTCCCACTCCTATTACAACAGTGGGAGACCTGATATAACGGTTTCTATGCAGAAATATACGTTAGCCGTGTGGAAAAAAATCATGCCCAAAAAGATTTATCACCAAAGTACCTCACAAAACGATTAACATGCCAGTAAACGTTTTAAAAAAAACAACATTTCAGATGCTGTGTAAAGTTATTACTAAGGCTGCTACCAGTCGCTTCTACTGCAGTTAAGGCTCACACATTATATCAGTATTAACAGTATTTTTTCAGTCAAATTCTAGTCCCTAGAAAATAACTCTACTGTGCATACATTTATCAGCCTGATACCAGTCACTAACTGCATTTAAGGCTGTACTTGCATCATACGGGTAACAGCAGTGTTTTCTTAGTCAATTCCATTCCCAGAAAATATTGTACTGCACATACCTCATTTGCGGGAGACCCCGCATGCTATTCCCATTTTCTGAAGTTACCCCACTCCTCAGAATGTCGAGAACAGCCAGTGGATCTTAGTTACGCCTGCTAAGATCATAGAAAACGCAGGCAGTTTCTTCTTCCAAATACTGCCTGAGATAAAAAAACAGCACACTCCGGTGCCATTTAAAATAACAAACTTTTGATTGAAGAATAATTAAGTAAAAACTCCAGCTCCTCTCGCGACCTCCTTCTTTGTTGAGGGTTGCAAGAGAATGACTGGGTATGACATGTGAGGGGAGGAGCTATATAGCAGCTCTGCTTGCGTGATCCTCTTGCAACTTCCTGTTGGGAAGGAGAATATATCCCATAAGTAATGGATGACCCGTGGACTGAACACACTTAACAAGAGAAATAAGACTTACTTACCCCAGGACACTCATCTACATGTAGTAGAAAGCCAAACCAGTACTGAAACGAGAATCAGTAGAGGTAATGGTATATAAGAGTATATCGTCGATCTGAAAAGGGAGGTAAGAGATGAATCTCTACGACCGATAACAGAGAACCTATGAAATAGACCCCGTAGAAGGAGATCATTGAATTCAAATAGGCAATACTCTCTTCACATCCCTCTGACATTCACTGAACGCTGAGAGGAAAACCGGGCTCCAACCTGCTGCGGAGCGCATATCTACGTAGAATCTAGCACAAACTTACTTCACCACCTCCACAGGAGGCAAAGTTTGTAAAACTGATTTGTGGGTGTGGTGAGGGGTGTATTTATAGGCATTTTGAGGTTTGGGAAACTTTGCCCCTACTGGTAGGAATGTATATCCCATACGTCACTAGCTCATGGACTCTTGCTAATTACATGAAAGAAACCTATATATTAATGCGGGGCTATTATAACTATTCCTAGGGCTCAAAAGGCTACCTCTAATGGAAAGCATATAAGCAAAATTGACCATAGTGGATTATAGTGAGGGCATATACATAGCGCCTATTAACTAATATATCCTAGGTCAAAATTAGACCAGGCGCAACGCAGCAGTATATATATATGGGATTTTGTATACAGAATTACACACTATGCTACATATAACCGAGTTGCCTAAACTGAGCTTGAACTACACATCTACAAATAGCTAATACAAGGATATAATTTGTGCTAGGCATGGAAAGATTGGCACTGGAACATTACAGAAAGCTGTGCCATTCAATTTTAGTATTAAGGCCCTTAGGGATCAGTGTGTCCAGTTCAAAAGTCCATCTAGCCTCTCTCTCTGCATAAGTATCTTATTCCGGTCCCCTCCTCTTGTTACCGGAGGGACATGATCAATGAGTGTATATCTCAAATCTGATACATTGTGATTGTTCTGTAGGAAGTGGCGTGCCACAGGTTGTTCTGACTCTTTGTTCTTGATAGCTGCACGGATGGTGCTTCTATGGTTAGCCATCCTAGTCCTAAAATCTTAACTCGTTTTTCCTACATAGAATAAACTACAAGGACAGTGTAGTAAATATATCCCAAATTTGGTGGTGCATGTCAACCTGTGTTTATGGAAGTATTTTTTCCTGTTCCTCGGATGATGAAAGAAGGATCCCGTAAGCATTCCATTACATGTGGTACAACCGCTACATTTGTAGCAACCAGATTTTGTATTATCCAACCATGTCTTTGTCTTGTAGAAATGTGTCAGGTCCGTTTTTTGAAGAATGTATTTTAGAGATCTTCCTCTTCTGAATCCTATCCTTGGTGTGTACATCTTATTGAAGGGTAGTGTATCATCACTGCAGAGTATCTCCCAATTATCCTTTAGAATTCTACCAGACTCATTTTTATCTGCTGAGTATGTCATAGCCAGGGTAATTTTGTCCTCACTCATTACATTCATCTTTTTGTTTCTAACATCCTTGTTATTCAATGCAGATATATGTTCATTTAGAAGTCGATTATGGTACCCCCTCTGTAGGAAACGTTGTCTCATCTCCTCCACTTGTATTTCTGCTTGCTTTCATCTGTGTTATTTTTTTACTACTCTGATGAATTGAGATTTTGGAAGTGTTATCTTCAGTCAAACTCTTCATGGCTGCTCTCTCTTTTTTACTCAAGTTGAATCTGACTGCTTCCTTTTGTTCTGTTGTTGATCTATTCAGATCTCTCTCTCTCTCTCTCTCTCTCTCTCTCTCTCTCTCTCTCTCTCTATATATATATATATATATATATATATATACACATACACACACATGCAGTGTATAGATATCAATATAGGGAAACAGTGGGTTAGCCACATTTCTCTATGTGAGATTTAATTATGCTGCTTTTCACACACACATTACAATGTTAGTTTCTATTTAATTTAAAAAGATTTTGTTGATCTTATATGTAGCAGTATTCAGAAGCATTTGCCTCTAAGTTAAATGAATGCCATTAGCAGCAAATTGGTTAAATATAATAATCTGAAAATGCACCAAATGTAGGTTGGTAATTTAATTTTAGAAAATCAAAACCCAATTCAAAAACAAAACTCATAAAATGAATTAGTTTTCAGTCCATTGGGCAAGAAAATCAAATTAAATTAAACTAATGAACATGAATAAAACTGAATTACCCTTCCATTTTCTGTTTTATAACCTTCTTCTGCAGGCTTTAAAACATAGGATTCAAAAAGACAAGTGGTTTGGATTTTGCTTGAAAGGCTCCCCTTGCATGGGACAAGAACCTAGGAGGGGGAAAAAAAGAAAAATTGATTTGTTTAGTGAGAGATAAAAAGTGCCGATATAAAAATGTTTATTTATACAGAGGGCTTAATTTATGTTTGGGGCGGGCAAACAGAAGCCAAGCAGTGTCTGCTGCCCACATTTTTTTATTGCTCAGGCAAATGCTCATGCAGCCCCACCTCATGCTATTGGCAACCAACAATGTGAGAGCAGGGCCTGTCAATCACCCAAAACAAATGAGTTTGGGGTGATTAAACACCGCCATGAGTGAACCTGCAGTGTAAAGCTGCATCTGCATTTTGACAAAAAAGAGCTCAGGGACATGAAACCCCAAAATGTCTTTCTTGCTTCAGATAGAGCATACAATTTTAAACAACATTCTAATTTACTTCTAGGATGTAATTTGCTTTTTTTCTCTAGGTAACCTTTCTTGAAACAAATACCTATGTAGGTTAAGGAGCTGGGAGCTAGATGCTGATTGGTGGCTGCACATATATGCATTTTGTCATTGGTTTACTAATGTGTTCAGATAGTTCTCAGTAGTGCATTACTGCATCTTCACTAAAGGAAGTCAAGAGAATGAAGCAAAATTGAAAATAGAGCATTTTAAACAACTTTCCAATTTACTTCTATCTGAATCAGGAAAGACAATGTTTGGGTCATGTCCGTTTAATTTGCAGGGGAGAAAAAAAGATGAACTACAAATAAGAGGACTAAGCTTAGCTAGGGTAGTAGTCTACTTATACTGCCTGTCTGGTTGTGAGACCACTTTAAAAGGGACATAGAAGTCAAAATTAAAGAGCCATTACAGTATTAAAATTACAAGCTCTAGTGGACGAGGGGTTAATCACATAGCATTACAGCATCGCTAGGGTTAAAATTACATGTTCTACAGCATTATAGCATGTCATTTTTTAACACTATAATGGCCCTTTAATTTGAGAATTAAGTCAAACTTCAAAATTGCATGCTCAATCTGAATCATGTATTTTTCAACAACTTTCCAATTTATGGTTATCATCGATTTTTTTTTACTTCCCTGGTATCCTTTGTTAAAGGGAAAGTCTACACCTTCTTTATCTTAAAGTCTTACACACACACATATCATCCTGCACCCTTTCTATATCATACAGCAGTAACAGTAAAAAAAAGTAATTTTTAAATGAATATCGTTTCCGGTCACTTTAAAATGGCTGCCAAGCTCTGCCCACTGATGACATCACGATCTGGCCTGCATTAAAGGCTTTACTAGTTACAAAAGACTCACTAATTGGATTCAACAGACTGTCAGTACAATTCAGCAGAGTGCATAGATACAGTTCAGATTGTGATATCATCAGTGGGCAGAGCTTGGCAGCCATTTAAAAGTGACCAGAAACAATATTAATTTTAAAATAACTTTTTTTTTTACTTTTACTGCTGCATGATATAGAAAGGAGTGCAGGAAGATATTTGCAGCTTAATCTAAAGTAAGACTAAGTTTACTAAGTTGTAGACTGTCCCTTTAAAGAGTAATCCTAGGTGAGCTCATAAGTGTGCACATGTTCATAGCCATCTGCAACAATGTTTATAGCACTGTCATGCATAGTTGCAAACTCTGCTGTTGCATAGTGTCTGTAGCATTCTATGGCAACAATGTTTGTAACTATGTATATGTATGTATGTCAGTAGGTTTCATAAACAAATCTGTCTCCAAGATTCCATTACTTTTAAAAATCATAATATCCAAAAATTCAATATGGTTATAATCAATCTTGGTACTAAATTTCAAAAAGCTAACTTTCCTCTTAATATCCCCCCTAAGTTCCACCAGTTGGTCCTGCGTGACCTGCCACACAATGAACAAATCATCAATGTAGCAGAACCACCCCAGGCACAACTGCTGGTACAGGGGGTGAGTATACACATACTGTTCTTCAATAGTATCCATAACCAAACAAGCATAAGCTGGGTACATACAAACTTCAGGGAAGCACTCTGACATTCACTCAGTGTGGTAGACGGCAGACCGCAGTGATCTTCGCATAAGGAACACACCCCCTCTTGGCGTCACAATGACGTGTACACCACTGTCAGCTGTACTGGTGCAATAAATGCAGCGTGCTGTAGTGCAACGTCACATATCCCTTTAATCACACATATTAACCTGCTTTACTACCCATACATTGTGATTTGACTATTGATATATGGGAGGAGTTTTATCAGGTGTATAAAAGATAGCAGTGTACTATGGGAGATTCAATGGTCATTGAGAGAGTCATGTTGTAACATATGAAAGGCGTTTGACCTGAGCTGCCTGTCTTTTTCAACATATGCAGTTTTTACTGTCACAGCTGTGAATGTATTTGCTGTGACACGCTACTTGGAGGAAATTGGAGTAATAAACTCTGCCTTTATTCATCTGCCTGTGTCATGGATCTTTACTGTCCACTGCCTGCTTTCTGGGTGCATCGATCGTTGGTTGTTAAGCATAAGCTGGGGCCACATTTGACCCCATTGCTGTTCCATTTTTTTTCTAAAGAAAAACAAAGTATGCTTACCTGATAATTTCATTTCCATCTGTGGGAGGAGAGTCCACTGCTTCATTCATTACTTGTGGGAAATAAGAACCTGCCACCAGGAGGAGGCAAAGACACCCCAGCCAAAGTCTTAAATACCTCCCCCACTCGCCTCATCCCCCAGTCATTCTGCCAAGGGAACAAGGAACAGTAGGAGAAATATCAGGGTATAAATGGTGCCAGAAGAATAATATTAAAATTTAGGTCCGCCCACGGGAGCAAACGGGCAGGAGCAGTGGACTCTCCTCCCACAGATGGAAATTAAATTATCAGGTAAGCTTACTTTATGTTTTCCATCTTAATAGGAGGAGAGTCCACTGCTTTATTTATTAGTTGTGGGAACAAATACCCAAGCACTAGAGGACACTGAAAAAAACAGGAGGGTGGTAAAGGAGGCGGACCCTATACTGAGGGCACCACAGCCTGCAGAACCTCTCTCGCCAAAGCAAAAACATCAAATTTGTAAAACTTTGTAAAAGTATGTAAAGAGGACCAAGTAGCTGCCTTACAAATCTGCTTCACAGAGGCCTCGTTCTTAAAGGCCCAAGAAGAGCCACAGCTCTAGTTGAGTGAGCCGTAATCCTCTGAGGAGGCCAAAAGGATAATGCTCCTCAACCAAAAGGACAGAGAAATGGAAGAGGCCCTCTGCCCCCTATGCTTCCCTAAATACACCACAAATAAAGACAAAGTCTGTCTAAAATCTTTCGTGGCCTGAAGATAAAACTTCAAGGCTCGAACCACATCCAAGTTATGCAGTAACCTTCCCTTAGACGAAGAAGGGTTAGGACACAAAGAAGGAACTACAGACTCTTGATTGACGTTACGATCTGACACCACCTTAGAAAGAAATCCCAACCCAGTGCGAAGCACAGCTTTATCAGCGTGAAAAACCAGGTAAGGGGGCTCAGATTGCATGGCCTCCAACTCAGAGATTCTGCGAGCCGAAGCAATAGCAAGAAGAAATAGAACCTTCCAGGAAAGAATCTTAATGTCAAGCGCATGCATAGGCTCAAACGGAGCCCTCTGCAACACCTTAAGAACCAAATTTTAACTCCAAGGAGGAGACGAATTTCTAAAGACAGGTCTGATCAAATGAATGAATATCAGGAAGCTCCGCTAGCTTCTTGTGTAACAGCACCGATAACGCTGAAATCTGTCCCTTTAAGGAACTGGCGGCAAGACCCTTATCCAGACCATCCTGGAGAAAGGCCAGAATCCTGGATACCCTAACCTTGTGCCAAGGATATCCATGTTCTTCACACCAGGATAAGTAGGTCAGCCACACTCTCTCAGAAAAACCTCTCTTGGCCAAGACTAGGCGTTCAATCTCCACGCAGTCAGCCTCAGAGAATCAAGATTTTGGTGTAGAAAGGGACCCTAAACCAGCAGATCTCTGCGACAGGGCAACCTCCATGGAGGAGAGAATAACATCCCCACCAGATCCGCAAACCACATCCTCCGCGGCCACAACGGTGCAATCAGAATGGTCGAAGTTTGTTCCTGTTTGATGCGGGCCACCACTCGAGGAAAAAGTGGCAACAGTGGAAAAATGTAAATTGGATTCAACTCTCAAGGCACCGCTAAGGCATCTATCAGCTCTGCCTGTGGGTCCCTGGACCGCGACCCGTATCTGGGTAGCCTGAAGTTGAGTCTGGATGCCATGAGGTCTAACTCCGGCATCCCCCATCTGTTGCAGATCTCCGCAAACACCTCATGATGGAGAGACCATTCCCCCGGATGAAACGATTGTCTGCTGAGAAAGTCCGCTTCCCAGTTTTTCACACCCGGAAGTGGATCGCTGAGAGCGAACAATTGCGAGTCTCTGTCCATTCCAGAATCGGAGACACTTCCCTCAGGGCAAGGGAGCTTCTCGTCCCCCCCCAATGGTTTATGTAAGCCACAAAGTTAATGTTGTCCGAATGGAATCTGATGAATCGGGATGACCCCAGGTGGGGCCAAGCCCTCAGAGCGTTGAATATCGCACAAAGTTCCAGAATATTTATGGGTAGTCTCAACTCCTCTCGAGTCCACTTGCCCTGTGCCCTTCTGACACCCCAAACAGCTCCCCATTGTCACAATCTCACAGGATGGCCTCAAGAAGGATGTCCCCTGGGCCAGCTGTCCCGGGCGGATCCATCAAGAGAGGGATTCCCCTTACCCGGTTGTCCAGAGAGATCTGTTGGGATAGATCTGAGTGATCGCTGTTCCATTGTCTCAACATGCATAACTGAAGAAGTCTGAGATGGAACCTGGCGAAAGGAATGACATCTATGCTGGATACCATGAGCCCAATCACCTCCATACACCTGGACACAGATGGCCTTGAGGAGGTCTGAAGGGCAAGGCAGCTGGTCGCAATCTTGGAACGTCTCTGCTCTGTCAAGAATATCTTTATTGATATAGAATCTATTATCGTACCCAGGAACTCCACCCTGTTGCTGGGCACCAGAGAACTCTTTCCTTGTTTATCTTCCATCCATGGGATCAAAGGAGAAGAAGAAGAGCCCTTGAGTGGTCCTCCGCGAGATTGCAAAACGGAGCCTGAACCAGAATATTGTCCAGATAAGAAGCCGCAGCAATACCTCTGGCTCTCGCTACCGCAAACTGGAAATGTTGGTCAAGAAACACAAATCTTAGGAACCTGACATGGTCCTTGTGGATTAGCACGTGAAGGTAGTTGTCGTCATAAATTGCCCCTCTTGAACTAGGGGCAGGATCGATCTGATCGTCTCCATTTTAAACAATGGGACAGACAGAAACTTGTTTAGGTACTTTAGATCTAGAATTGGGCGGAACGTGCCCTCCTTCTTTGGGACCACAAAAAGGTTTGAATAGTACCCTAGACCTCTTTCCGCTAGAGGTACTGGGACAATTACTCAGAGAAGAGAGATCCCTCACGCACTCTAGAAAGGCGTCTCTCTTCTCTGGTCTTGAGGATAGGTTTGACAGGAGGAATCTGCTCCTGGGCGGATGAGACCTGAATCCTATCCTGTAACCCTGGGTGATAACCTCCAGAACCCAAGGATCCTGTACGTCTCTCATCCAGGCCTCTGCAAACAGTGATAGTCTGCCCCCTACTCAATCCAGCGACGGATCGGGGGCCACCCCTTCATGCCGACTTTGTCTCAGCGGGCTTCTTGATCTGCTTGTTCCAAGAGTTAGCTGGCTTCCAAGATCCCTTGGACTGCTTGGTCTTCGCAGCAGACTGCTGGCATTGAGACTTGTCCGAACGAAAGGGACGAAAAGTAGAGCCCTTAGGCTTGTTCTTATCCTGCGGAAGGAAAGCACCCTTGCCTCCCATGACCGTGGATATGATAGAGTCCAGGCCTGGACCAAAAAGGACTTTCCCCTTCTCAACATGGATTCCAACTTTTTATCGAGGGGAATAGTTGTGTGCTTAGCGAGCGTGAAGATCGCTCAATCCACCTTAGGAATAGCCCCCCATAGTTCAAGCTGAGAGTCCGGAACGGGGAAAAGCTTTTTAAAAGAGGTAGAAGGAGAAAAGGATGAACCCAGTTTCTCCCACCAATTCTCAATAATCGTAGCCATCTTCACGGGGACTGGGAAGGTCTGAGGCACCACCCTGTCCTCATAAACCCTATCTAGTTTAGGGATCAAAGGTTCTTCCGGAAGTTTCAGTTCCAGAACCTCCAATGTAGCAAGCACTTCTTTCAATAAAAAGCACAAATGCTCCATCTTTAACTTTAAATCTGGCTCCTCCGTAGCTGGAGGTTTAGAAGACGCTGATTCCGTCCCGGAGAGAGCGCCCTCCAACGAGTCAAAGGCGGCCTCCTTGTCGGTGTCCTCCTCGTCGGATAATCTATCAGAGAGATCCAACGGAGTAGATGACCCCTGGGACGGAAAGCTATGTCTATTCCTTTGCTTGCGCTTCGCAGGGCGTGGTAGGGCATGGAAGGCCACAGAAACCGCCTCTTGCAACTGGGCAGTGAAATCTGGCGGCCACGAGACCCCTCCTGTGGGAGGATTAGTTTAGTTGGGCCTTGGGGAGCTGCATGTGCAATCGGAGATGAATGTGGGGAACACATATCGCGGCACAGAGAACCCTCAGAGGTGGACGGCTCAGTAGTGCTAAATATCTTATTCTTCTTGGATATTGTAATTTTATCAAAGCATGTGGAACACAGTTGAGCAGGCGGTTCAACCTGTACCTCCTCACAATAAACACAGGCATTAGATTTAATTAAAGAGGGAGTATCCACTAACATATCAGAGTCCTCCATAGCTTGCGCCTTTAATACGGACCGAGATAGATTAAATGGCACCTTTATACACCAATGGCCGGGGCACTCACTACCTCCTATGACCCGGACCACAGAGAAACCGTTACACATCTCCTGCAAATGCCGATCAGGAAAGAGGAAGTTGAAGAGGCCACACCCGGTCATAGAGAAAGCGCGCCAAAAAAGGCTGCACCGATCTTCACCCGAGTGTTCACACAATGCTAGAGCCTCATCTCACACATGACATAGCATTAACACAATAAAGATATTATGCATAAATCCCCCCGTTCAATAATCCCCCTTCCAGGGATATTAACCCTTGATTCCATCAGATAAAAGGAGACACACTGTGACCCTGTCTTCTTGCGTTATCATATGTATATAAATGAAATGATCACACACACAGTCCTTCAAGTGTGACAGGTTAGTAGCCTCGCTCCTGACATGGACTTGAGAGAATAAAGGCAGGCAGCGAAACTCGTTAACACTGATTGCCCAGGAGCTGTTAATATGAGTTGGGATGGTTTCGCAGAGACGACACTCCCTGCATCTCCAGACTCTAACTTTCATCCATGCTCTCACTGAGAGGCTGACAGGATTACTTAAAACTCCAGTCCCACTTCGAAGAATACTATCCTCCATAAGAGACTACTCCGAATCTTCCGACACTTCTCTGCCAACCTCCTGTGACGAAAGGCAAAGAATGACTGGGGGATGAGGGGAGTGGGGGAGGTATTTAAGCCTTTGGCTGGGGTGTCTTTGCCTTCTCCTGGTGGCCAGCTTCTTATTTCCCACAAGTAATGAATGAAGCAGTGGACTCTCCTCCCATTAAGATGGAAAAGCAATTTTCAAACAGAAAAAAAGTTATTAGACAATACCAAGTCTAATAATTGCATAAAGAAATTCAAGCTGGCTGTGAGTATACCGTTGGCTAGCCACCAGAGCTCCCTGTATACTAGCCAATCCCACATGTGGAATGAAAGTGTACAGGGAAGTCACATCCCAGGTTGCCAACAAAACATATTCATTCACATTTACAAACTGTCGAATATTATCAATGAAGTGTGCGGTGTCCCTAATATATGAACTCCCTTTTGTAACCAATGGGGCTAGTACTTTATCCAAAAATTGTGCCGCAGGGATCTAATTGCCGACCCGGTGGATTTCGCAGATTGTTGTGTACTTTAGGTATTATGTAGAATTGTAGGAATACACGATGTTGAGGTAACAAAAATTCACACAATTTATTACTAAAACCCAGATCTAAAATCCTTTTCAATTTTTTTTTTTTTTATACAAATGGGGTTAGAGTCCAATTTTTCTTAAGTCTCTACATCGTTCAACAGTGTCCATAATAGTGATGGATATATCCTTTTCCAGACCCTTTAAAGGGACATTAAACATTAGATAAATGCTAGATAGAATGATGCATTCCAAGAAAAGATTAGGCTGATAATAACATGTAGATGTATTTTTTAAAGTTTTATTAGCTGTTTAAATATTGACAAAAATAAGTGTAAAGTTTTAGTGTCTATAAAACAATGGGGACAGGTATAAAGAGGTCACTAGAGTGTGTAGCCAATGGCTGTGGAGAATACAACAGTGCTCTGCATTTCCATTTCTAACAGGAACTAAAAAGCTCACAATTTCAGAATGGAATTATAGGAAAAAGGGACAAAATAAATAATTTATCATTTCATACTACAATCTCAGTGTTTATTGTCCCTTTAAGACACTGATTTTTTTCCTTTGGACAGATTTGACATAGTGGATCTTGTGGAGTTCGTATTTATTAGAGAATGAACCTCTGCATCCACAATTTTAATAAAGGTTTCAACCGCATGTTGCCTCACTACTGCTTTTCTGTTCACCTCCTGACTTCCAGGAAAGGAGCCCTCACATCCTAATAGTGCGTACATAAAAGGACTTTTGTAGCGATGCTGATCCCAAACTACAAGTAGGATAGGAAACATTACTCTTAAAAGTTTTCTACTGCAGGGCAAGGTATACTAATGCTATCCACAATGAATAGTTGAAACAAACAAAAGTGAACTCAGAAAAAAGCAGGTAAGAGGAGGAGGAAAGAGGGGGAGCGTGCAATTTTAAAAAAAACTTTAAAATGTACTTCTATTATCAAATTAGCTTTGTTCTCTTGGTACCCTTTGTTTAAAAGCATACCTAGGTAGGCTCAGGAGCAGCAATGCACTATTGGGAGGTAGCTGGTGATTAGTGTCTGCACATACTTGTCTCTAGTCATTGGCTCACCAGATGTGTTCAGCTAGCTCCCAGTAGTGTATTGCTGCTCCTGAGCCCACTTGAACAAAGGATACAAAAAGAACAAAGCAAATTTTCTAATAGAAGCAAATTGGAAAGTGGTTTAGAATTGCCTGCTCTGTCCGAATCATACGTTTAATTTTGACTTAAATGTCCCTTTAATACCAGATTTATGGTTTAAGGTGCTCATAAAAAGATGCATAAAATGTTAAAGGGACACTCAAGTCAAAAAGAAAAGAACAGGCAGTTTAAAGACCCTTTCCAATTTACTTTCATTATCAAATTTTTTTTTATATCCACACTTTCTGGGGAACAAGATCCTACTGAGCATGTGCACAAGCTCACAGGGTGTACATACATATACTAGTCTGTGATTGGCTGATGTCTGTTACATGACACAAGGGGCCAGAAAAATGGGAGAAAAAATAAATTTGGGAGAGAAAAAAAATCTACAGCTTATTTGAAATTCAGAGTAAGTGTTATTGCATTGTCTTTATTATGTACTTGTGAAATATGTAGTTCTACTGCACTGAGTGGTCCTTTATTGTAGCTTAGTAACATGAGTATACTAGCATAGTGCTTTATAGGAGCAGTATTAGAAATAGGCATGTGCATTTGGAAGATTTTTAAGGAGCAGCTATTTTCAGAGCTGAACTTTTTTTTGTAAAAGTGCTGCGTATTAAACTCTGGATTTGCGCAGATCTTAATGTGTTGCACTTTCACAAGAAATACGGCTCCCAAAGTAGCCAAATGCTGCTAAGAACTGCCATCTTCCCCATTTGTTTCCTTCCGAATCTTCTGAATGCACATGCCTAGCTAGAAACAATGTTTGCAGCGATGTTATACTTTATAGCAAACGCTGCTTCCATAGAATGCAAAAAAGCATGTGCACACTCTTAAGCCCATTTAACCCTATCTAGGTTTACTCTTCAGCAAAAGAGATACAAAGAGAACAGAGTTTAACAGGATAACAGAAATTAGAAAGATTATAAAAATTTAGCTGGGTCTGTAAGGAAACAAAAAAAAGAGGCATTTCAGATACCTTGCAAGGACTTGTGGGTAGCGAGCGGTTATTAGGTTCCATGGCCTAAATTAATTTGGAAAATCTATTAAAGGGAAGTAAAACCTATTTTTTTCTTTCATGATTCTGATAGAAGTTAGAACAGACAATTTTAAAACCAATTTCCAATTAACTTTTATTATCCAATTTTCATTTTCTTAGTATTCTTTGTTGAAAAGCAGATATGTAAATTCCGGAATGTGAACGTGTCTGCAGCACTATAATGGCACCAATTTTGTAAGATTGTGATACATTTGCAATGCAGCGCTACATGGCATCACTTTTTCCTGCCATGTAATGCTCAAGACGTGTACACATTACTTATCTAGATAGCGCTTCAACAAAGAATAAACATAAAAACAAAGCAAATTTAATAACGGAACTAAACATAACTTTTTTTTAAACTGTATGCACTGAATCATGAAAGAAACATTTTGGGTTTCACGTCCCTTTAATTTTATTTCTTGAATAAAACGGGTAAAAATGTAATTTCTGCACAGTGCATATGACCAATCAAAGCCTTCAGAGTAGTAGTTTGCTTCAAAGTTTCTTGCTAAATTACTTGTAATTTCTAACATTCGGCTCAAACCTATGACAGAGCAACAAAAACATAATTTATGCTTACCTGATAAATTTATTTCTCTTGTAGTGTATCCAGTCCACGGATCATCCATTACTTGTGGGATATTCTCCTTCCCAACAGGAAGTTGCAAGAGGATCACCCACAGAAGATGCTATATAGCTCCTCCCCTCACTGCCATATCCAGTCATTCGACCGAAACAAGACAAGAAAGGAGAAACCATAGGGTGCAGTGGTGACTGTAGTTTAATTAAAATTTAGACCTGCCTTAAAAGGACAGGGCGGGCCGTGGACTGGACACACTACAAGAGAAATAAATTTATCAGGTAAGCATAAATTATGTTTTCTCTTGTTAAGTGTAGTCAGTCC
This sequence comes from Bombina bombina, assembly GCF_027579735.1. NCBI lineage: Eukaryota > Metazoa > Chordata > Amphibia > Anura > Bombinatoridae > Bombina > Bombina bombina. Next base: position 1,294,243,896 of record NC_069499.1, on the reverse strand, counting down.
ACGGATCATCCATTACTTGTGGGATACCAATACCAAAGCTAAAGTACACGGATGATGGGAGGGACAAGGCAGGAACTTAAACGGAAGGAACCACTGCCTGTAGTACCTTTCTCCCAAAAACAGCCTCCGAAGAAGCAAAAGTATCAAATTTGTAAAATTTGGAAAAAGTATTAAGGGAAGACCAAGTTACAGCCTTGCAAATCTGTTCAACAGAGGCCTCATTTTTAAAGGCCCAGGTGGAAGCCACAGCTCTAGTAGAATGAGCTGTAATCCTTTCAGGGGGCTGCTGTCCAGCAGTCTCATAGGCTAAGCGTATTATGCTCCGAAGCCAAAAGGAGAGAGAGGACTATGTCCATTGCCGCTACCATTAAGCCGATTACTTCCATGCACTGAGCCACTGACGGGCGTGGAATGGAATGAAGGACACGGCAAGCATTTAGAAGTTTTGATAACCTGGACTCCGTCAGGTAAATTTTCATCTCTACAGAATCTATAAGAGTCCCTAGGAAGGAGACTCTTGTGAGTGGGGATAGAGAACTCTTTTCCACGTTCACTTTCCACCCATGCGACCTCAGAAATGCCAGAACTATCTCTGTATGAGACTTGGCAATTTGAAAGCTTGACGCCTGTATCAGGATGTCGTCTAGATACGGAGCCACCGCTATGCCTCGCGGTCTTAGAACCGCCAGAAGTGAGCCCAGAACCTTTGTAAAAATTCTCGGGGCAGTGGCCAACCCGAAGGGAAGAGCTACAAATTGGTAATGCCTGTCTAGAAAGGCAAACCTTAGGAACCGATGATGATCTTTGTGAATCGGTATGTGAAGGTAGGCATCCTTTAAGTCCACTGTGGTCATGTACTGACCCTCTTGGATCATGGGAAGGATGGTCCGAATAGTTTCCATTTTGAATGATGGAACTCTGAGGAATTTGTTTAAGATCTTTAGATCCAAGATTGGTCTGAAGGTTCCCTCTTTCTTGGGAACCACAAACAGATTTGAATAAAATCCCTGTCCTTGTTCCGTCCGCGGAACTGGATGGATCACTCCCATTACTAGGAGGTCTTGCAAACAGCTTAGGAATGCCTCTTTCTTTATCTGGTTTGCTGATAACCTTGAAAGATGAAATCTGCCTTGTGGAGAAGCTTTGAAGTCCAGAAGATATCGCTGAGATATGATCTCCAACGCCCAGGGATCCTGAACATCTCTTGCCCACGCCTGGGCGAAGAGAGAAAGTCTGCCCCCAACTAGATCCGTTTCCGGATAGGGGGCCGTTCCTTCATGCTGTCTTGGGGGCAGCAGCAGGCTTTCTGGTCTGCTTGCCCTTGTTCCTGGACTGGTTAGGTTTCCAGGCCTGTCTGGAATGAGCAACAGTTCCCTCTTGTTTTGAAGCGGAGGAAGTTGATGCTGCTCATGCCTTGAAATTTCGAAAGGCACGAAAATTAGACTGTTTGGCTTTTGATTTGGCCCTGTCCTGAGGAAGGGTATGACCCTTGCCTCCAGTAATGTCAGCAATAATTTCCTTCAAGCCAGGCCCGAATAAGGTCTGCCCCTTGAAAGGAATGTTGAGTAATTTAGAATTTGAAGTCACGTCAGCTGACCAGGATTTAAGCCATAGCGCCCTACGCGCCTGGATGGCGAATCCGGAATTCTTAGCCGTTAGTTTAGTCAAATGAACAATGGCATCAGAAACAAATGAGTTAGCTAGCTTAAGCGTTCTAAGCTTGTCAATAATTTCATTCAATGGAGCTGTCTGGATGGCCTCTTCCAGGGCCTCAAACCAGAATGCCGCCGCAGCAGTGACAGGCGCAATGCATGCAAGGGGCTGTAAAATAAAACCTTGTTGAATAAACATTTTCTTAAGGTAACCCTCCAATTTTTTATCCACTGGATCTGAAAAAGCACAACTGTCCTCAACCGGGATAGTGGTACGCTTTGCTAAAGTAGAAACTGCTCCCTCCACCTTAGGGACCGTCTGCCATAAGTCCTGTGTAGTGGCGTCTATTGGAAACATTTTTCTAAATATAGGAGGTGGGGAAAAGGGCACACCGGGTCTATCCCACTCCTTGCTAATAATTTCTGTAAGCCTTTTAGGTATAGGAAAAACGTCAGTACACACCGGCACCGCATAGTATCTATCCAGCCTACACAATTTCTCTGGAATTGCAACTGTGTTACAGTCATTCAGAGCAGCTAATACCTCCCCAAGCAATACACGGAGGTTCTCAAGCTTAAATTTAAAATTAGAAATCTCTGAATCAGGTTTCCCCGAGTCAGAGATGTCACCCACAGACTGAAGCTCTCCGTCCTCATGTTCTGCATACTGTGACGCAGTATCAGACATGGCTCTAACAGCATTTGCGCGCTCTGTATCTCTCCTAACCCCAGAGCTATCGCGCTTGCCTCTTAATTCAGGCAATCTAGATAATACCTCTGACAGGGTATTATTCATGATTGCAGCCATGTCCTGCAAGGTAATCGCTATGGGCGTCCCTGATGTAATTGGCGCAATATTAGCGTGCGTCCCCTGAGCTGGAGGCGAAGGGTCTGACACGTGGGGAGAGTTAGTCGGCATAACTTCCCCCTCGACAGAACCCTCTGGTGATAATTCTTTTATAGATAAAGACTGATCTTTACTGTTTAAGGTGAAATCAATACATTTAGTACACATTCTCCTATGGGGCTCCACCATGGCTTTCAAACATAATGAACAAGTATGTTCCTCTGTGTTTAAACAGACTAGCAATGAGACTAGCAAGCTTGGAAAACACTTTAAAACAAGTTTACAAGCAATATAAAAAACGTTACTGCGCCTTTAAGAAACACAAATTATCCCAAATTTTGAAATAACAGTGAAAAAATGCAGTTACACTAACGAAATTTTTACAGTGTATGTAATAAGTTAGCAGAGCATTGCACCCACTACAGTCACAACAACTGCCACAGCTCTACTGTGGCTTTTTACCTCCCTCAATACGACTTTTGAAGCCTTTTGAGCCCTTCAGGGAAGTCCTGGATCATGCGGGAAGAAACTGGATGTCTGTGTCTGTAATTTTTGCTGTGCAAAAAAACGCCAAAATAGGCCCCTCCCACTCATATTACAACAGTGGGAAGCCTCAGGGAACTGTTTCTAGGCAAAATTCAAGCCAGCCATGTGGAAAAAACTAGGCCCCAATAAGTTTTATCACCAAACATATGTAAAAAACGATTAAACATGCCAGCAAACGTTTTAAAATACACTTTTATAAGAGTATGTATCTCTATTAATAAGCCTGATACCAGTCGCTATCACTGTATTTAAGGCTTTACTTACATTACTTCGGTATCAGCAGCATTTTCTAGCAAATTCCATCCCTAGAAAAATATTTTAACTGCACATACCTTATTACAGGAAAACCTGCACGCTATTCCCCCTCTGAAGTTACCTCACTCCTCAGAATATGTGATAACAGCAAAGGATCTTAGTTACTTCTGCTAAGATCATAGAAAACGCAGGCAGATTCTTCTTCTAAATACTGCCTGAGATAAACAGTACACTCCGGTACCATTTAAAAATAACAAACTTTTGATTGAAGAAATAAACTAAGTATAAAACACCACAGTCCTCTTACAACCTCCATCTTAGTTGAGAGTTGCAAGAGAATGACTGGATATGGCAGTGAGGGGAGGAGCTATATAGCAGCTCTGCTGTGGGTGATCCTCTTGCAACTTCCTGTTGGGAAGGAGAATATCCCACAAGTAATGGATGATCCGTGGACTGGATACACTTAACAAGAGAAACATTATTTTAAAAGGGTCACTTATTTTTACATACGTAATTGAGCCTTCTGAAAATGATAACAATACAATTAAGCAACATCATTTTGACATTTCTTTCATCTCCTGAGGAATGAAAGCGCTCATTATGTAATTTAAGGCTTAGATATCACCACAGATCAGAACTTTCTTTAAATAAAAACAGAGAAGTAGCTGATTTAACATTTTAACAAAACACAAATGAGATGTCACAAGATCAGCCACAAGACTAATAAACCAAACTGCAGGCCAGCAAAGGGCACAGACATATAATATACATGTTTTAAAACGAATGGCTGCAGAAGTCAATTTTACATTTACTGTTTAACCCCTTAGTGACCAGAGCGTTTTTCAATTTTCTTACTGTTAAGGACCAGGGCAGTTTTTACATTTCTGCGTTTTGTGTTTAGCTGTAATTTTCCTCTTACTCATTTACTGTACCCACACATATTATATACCGTTTTTCTCGCCATTAAATTGACTTTCTAAAGACACCATTATTTTCATATCATATAATTTACTATACATTTGTTTTTATTAATTAGTATGAACATTTTTTTATTTTCTTTTCAAAAAACCAATTTTTTCTAACTTTGACCCCCAAAATATGTTACACATCTACAACTACCAACACCCATGCTAAATAGTTTCTAAATTTTGTCCTGAGTTTAGAAATACCCAATGTTTACCCCCTTAACGGACCAGAAATTTCAGACTAAAACTTCCCCAAAAGACCAGAGTAATTTTAGCATTTTTGCCATCACTCCATTTAAACAGAAATATAGCCTTTTTTTAATATTTACTTATTAAAACTATATATTTTTTTAGTAGACAGACCAAAGTATTGATCTAAACCCATTTTGGTATATTTCATGCCACCTTTTTCTCCACCAAATGCAATAAAATAAAACAAAATGTTCACTTTTTCACAAACTTTTGGTTTCTCACTGAAATTATTTACAAACAGTTTGTGCAATCATAGCAAAAATGGTTGTAAATACTTCTCTGTGATCCCCTTTGTTCAGAAAGAGCAGACATATATGGCTTTGGCATTGCTTTTTGGTAATTAGAAGGCCGCTAATTGCAGATGTGCACCATACTTGAATTGTGCCCAGCAGTGAAGGGGTTAATTAGGTAGCTTGTAGGGTTAATTTTAGCTTTAGTGTATAGATAACCCTCCCACCTGATACATGCCACCCCGTGATCCCTCTCTCAAACAGCTCTCTTCCCTTCCCACCCCCCAATGGTAACCCCCATCTTAAGTACTGGCAGAAAGTCTGCAAGTATAAAAATAAAAGGCTTTTTTTTAAATATATATATTTTCTGCAGTGTAGGATCCCCCCCTTACAACTCAACCTCCCTGATTCCCCCAAACAGCTCTCTAACCCCCCCCCCCCTCTACCTATTAGCCGTTATTTTTTTTTGTGTAGTGTAGCATGTCCCCACCTCATTACCCTTATCCCTTTCCCACATTGGACACCACATAGGTTCCCCCTCTCCCTCATTCCCCCTCCCTGCCGATGCAGCTCAATTTTTTTTATTTTCTGTAGCTTAGTGGTCCCACCCGTCCCCCTCCAGCAATGGGCCGCCCACAGCCTCCCTCCTAACCCTCCCATGCCAACCTCTCTGCATCGGTTAATTACCGGAGGGTATCAAATGTGCTTTGTTCTCTTGGTATCCCTTGTTGAAAAAGAATATGCACATATCCTACACTAGTGGGAGCTGATGCTAATTGGTGCCTGCACACATTTGTCTTTTGTGATTGGCTGACTAGATGTGTTCATAACATTAAACAAGATATGACCAGGCACCAATAAATGTAAAGATGATTTATTTCTCAATCTTTAAAAATATTCCAGTACAGACTTGGTCTGATGCTTTTCGGCTTCTCTAGCGCGCCGTAATCATAGAACATGATTACGGCACGTTAGAGAAGCCGAAACGCATCAGAAAGGTATAGAAATAAATCATCTTTATATTTATTGGTGCCTGGTGATATCTTGTTTAATGTTATATCTATACAAGCAAGGAAGAGCTTGATTTTTACAAACAGGCACACACCCTGTGATGACCGCAACAAAACAGAGGCTAGAACCAGCAGTGACTGCAGAAAACAAGATCGAAGAGAGAAACAAGAGAGAAGTCTTGTTTATACCCCCATCCAACCGGTGCAGTGAACAACTTACAACGTGGATAAAGTGCTTACAGTGGGTATTTATTGTTTATACCAAGTGCCGAGGTAAGCTGGAAGGATCAAGGATATCCAAAATCTCATAAGAAACCAAGAAGGTGTGGGGGCAGCTATAGGCATGTAAGAGGAAACACAGTGAGTAAAGATGCTTAAGGGTCTGCATTGTTTAGAAGTGTAATTGCACGCTGGGACGTTTAACATTGGATTGGGATGCTATAATAGCCCTCTTTATTGTCGTTGCACTATTGAATAGGTACGTTTGTTATACAGAGGCATACAGGGTATTTGTGATATGAATTAGATGTGTTCATCTTGCTGCCAGTAGTGCAATGCTGTTCCTTCAGCAAAGGATAACAAGAGAATGAAGCAAATTTGATAATAGGAGTAAATTGGAAAGTTGTTTAAAATTGTATGTTCTATCCAAATCATGTAAGAAAATTTTGGCCTTTCCTGTCCCTTTAATATATTTTATAAATTTAAGTTAAGAAAGTATGTTTGTGTTTGAGATCACTCCCTCTTTCATTTTGATTAGAATAATAAGCATTCAGATTAGATATTCACCTGTTAAAGGAAAATAATTAAAACCAATATGAATTAGAGGGGATCTCACAAGTAGAAGTACACTGAAAATTAGGGATGTGCATTCAGAGATTTTGATGGCCTCCAAATGCGGAAAGATGCAGTTTGCGGTGTCTGGTTCTTTTTGGAGCCAGATTTCTGCTTGTGTTATATTAATATACTTTTTTTTACCTCTGTATCTTGTATCTAAGCATCTTCTGACAGTCCCCTGATCAAATGACTTTTTATTTATTATCTATTGACTTGCATTTTAGCCAATTAGTGCTGTGTTGACTTTCAAATAACTCCACGGGTGTGAACACAATATTATCTATATGGCTCACATGAACTAGCAGTCCTGTTGTGAAAAGCAAATAAAAAAACAGAATTTATGTTTATCTGATAAATTTCTTTCTCCTACGGTGTGTCCGGTCCACGGCTTCATCCTTACTTGTGGGATATTCTCTTCCCCTACAGGAAATGGCAAAGAGAGCACACAGCAAGAGCTGTCCATATAGTCCCCCCTCTGGCTCCGCCCCCAGTCATTCGACCGACGGTTAGTAGAAAAAGGAGAAACTATAGGGTGCCGTGGTGACTGTAGTGTATGGAATAAAAAAATTTCAAACCTGACTAAAAGCCAGGGCGGGCCGTGGACCGGACACACCGTAGGAGAAAGAAATTTATCAGGTAAACATAAATTCTGTTTTCTCCTACATTGGTGTGTCCGGTCCACGGCTTCATCCTTACTTGTGGGAACCAATACCAAAGCTTTAGGACACGGATGAAGGGAGGGAGCAAGTCAGGTTACCTAAACGGAAGGCACCACGGCTTGCAAAACCTTTCTCCCAAAAACAGCCTCCGAAGAAGCATAAGTATCGAATTTGTAAGATTTGGCAAAAGTATGCAGAGAAGACCAAGTCGCTGCCTTACAGATCTGATCAACAGAAGCCTCGTTCAAAAAGGCCCATGTGGAAGCCACAGCTCTAGTAGAGTGAGCTGTAATTCGTTCAGGAGGCTGCCATCCGGCAATCTCATAAGCCAATCGGATGATGCTTTTCAGCCAAAAAGAAAGAGAGGTAGCAGTAGCTTTCTGCCCTCTCCTCTTACTAGAATAAACGACAAACAAAGATGATGTTTGTCTGAAATCATTTGTTGCTTCTAAATAGAATTTTAAAGCACGGACCACATCTAGGTTGTGTAACAAACGTTCCTTCTTTGAAACTGGATTCGGACATAGGGAAGGAACAACTATTTCCTGGTTAATATTCCTGTTGGAAACTACTTTTGGAAGAAAACCAGGTTTGGTACGTAAAACTACCTTATCTGCATGAAATACCAGATAGGGCGAAGTACACTGCAAAGCAGATAATTCAGAAACTCTTCTAGCAGAAGAAATAGCAACTAAAAACAGAACTTTCCAAGATAGTAACTTAATATCTATGGAATGCAAAGGTTCAAATGGAACCCCTTGAAGAACTGAAAGAACTAAGTTTAGACTCCATGGAGGAGTCATAGGTCTGTAAACAGGCTTGATTCTGACTAACGCCTGTACAAACGCTTGTACATCTGGCAGAGCAGATATCTGTCCCTTTAGAGAACTAGCTGACAGACCTTTCTCCAAACCCTCTTGGAGAAAGGAAAGAATCCTAGGGATTTTGATTTTACTCCAAGAAAAACCCTTGGATTCGCACCAACGGATATATTTGTGCCATATCTTATGGTAAATCTTCCTAGTCACAGGCTTTCTGGCTTGAATCAGAGTATCTATAACTGAATCTGAAAACCCACGCTTAGATAGAATCAAGCGTTCAATTTCCAAGCAGTCAGTAGCAGAGAGACTAGATTTGGATGTTCGAATGGACCTTGTACTAGAAGATCCTGTCTCAAAGGTAGCTTCCATGGTGGAGCCGATGACATATTCACCAGGTCTGCATACCAAGTCCTGCATGGCCACGCAGGAGCTATTAGGATCACCGAGGCCTTCTCCTGTTTGATCCTGGCTACCAGCCTGGGAAGGAGAGGGAACGGTGGAAACACATAAGCTAGATTGAATGACCAAGGCGCCACTAATGCATCCACTAGAGTCGCCCTGGGATCCCTGGATCTGGACCCGTATCGAGGAACTTTGAAGTTCTGACGAGACGCCATCAGATCCATATCTGGAGTGCCACATAGTTGAGTTAACTGGGCAAAGACCTCCGGGTGGAGTTCCCACTCCCCCGGATGGAAAGTCTGACGACTCAAATAATCTGCCTCCCAGTTGTCTAACCCTGGGATGTGGATTGCAGATAGGTGGCAGGAGTGATCATCCGCCCATTTGATGATCTTGGATACCTCTCTCATCGCCAAGGAACTCTTTGTTCCCCCCTGATGATTGATGTACGCTACAGTCGTCATGTTATCCGACTGAAATCTTATGAATCTGGCCTTCGCTAGGTGAGGCCAGGCCAGGAGCGCATTGAATATCGCTCTCAGTTCCAAAATATTTATCGGGAGAAGGGACTCTTCTCGAGACCATAGACCCTGAGCTTTCAGGGAGTCCCAGACCGCGCCCCAGCCTAAGAGACTGGCGTCGGTCTTGACGATGACCCACTCTGGTCTGCGGAAACTCATTCCCTGAGACAGGTGATCCTGAGTCAACCACCAGCGGAGTGAGTCTCTGGTTACCTGGTCTACTTGAATCTGGGGAGACAAGTCTGCATAATCCCCATTCCACTGTTTGAGCATGCACAGTTGCAATGGTCTTAGATGAATTTGAGCAAAAGGAACCACGTCCATTGCTGCAACCATTAGTCCTATTACCTCCATGCACTGAGCTATGGAAGGCTGAGGAATAGATTGAAGAACTTGACAAGCGTTTAGAAGTTTTAATTTTCTGACCTCTGTCAGAAAAATCTTCATTTCTACAGAATCTATTATTGTTCCCAGAAAGGGAACCCTTGTAGACGGGGACAGGGAACTCTTTTCTACGTTCACCTTCCACCTGTGAGACCTGAGGAAAGCTAATACAATGTCTGTATGAGCCCTTGATCTGGAAAGGGACGACGCTTGGATTAGTATGTCATCTAAGTAAGGTGCCACCGCAATGCCCCTCGGTCTTAGAACCGCTAGTAGGGACCCTAGCACCTTTGTGAAAATTCTGGGAGCAGTGGCTAAACCGAACGGAAGAGCCACGAACTGGTAATGTTTGTCCAGAAAGGCGAACCTTAGGAAGTGATGATGATCTTTGTGGATAGGAATATGTAGGTACGCATCCTTTAAGTCCACGATAGTCATGTATTGACCCTCCTGGATTGTTGGTAAAATCGTTCGAATGGTTTCCATTTTGAATGATGGAACTCTGAGGAATTTGTTTAGAATTTTTAAATCCAGAATTGGCCTGAAAGTTCCCTCTTTTTTGGGAACTACGAACAGGTTTGAGTAAAACCCCAGACCTTGTTCCGCTGTTGGAACTGGGTGTATCACTCCCATCTTTAATAGGTCTCCTACGCAATGTAAGAATGCCTGTCTCTTTATCTGGTCTGAAGATAAGCGAGACATGTGGAACCTTCCCCTTGGAGGAAGTTCCTTGAACTCTAGAAGATACCCCTGAGAGACTATTTCTAGTGCCCAGGGATCCGGAACATCTCTTGCCCAAGCCTGAGCAAAGAGAGAAGGTCTGCCCCCTACTAGATCCGGTCCCGGATCGGGGGCTACCCCTTCATGCTGTCTTGGTAGCAGCAGCAGGCTTCTTGGCCTGTTTACCCTTGTTCCAGCCTTGCATTGGTTTCCATGCTGGTTTAGGCTGGGAAGCGTTACCCTCTTGTCTAGAGGCTGCAGAGTTAGGAGACGGTCCGTTCCTGAAATTGCGAAAGGAATGAAAATTAGACTTGTTCTTAGCCTTGAAAGACCTATCCTGTGGGAGGGCATGGCCCTTTCCCCCAGTGATATCTGAAATAATCTCCTTCAATTCTGGCCCAAAAAGGGTCTTACCCTTGAAAGGAATATTAAGCAGTTTTGTCTTGGACGACACATCCGCCGACCAAGATTTTAGCCAAAGCGCTCTGCGCGCCACTATAGCAAAACCTGAATTTTTCGCCGCTAATTTAGCCAATTGAAAAGCGGCATCTAAAATAAAGGAATTAGCCAACTTTAGTGCGTGAATTCTGTCCATGACTTCCTTATATGGAGTCTCCTTATGGAGCGAATTTTCTAGTTCCTCGAACCAAAAAGACGCCGCCGTGGTGACAGGAATAATGCACGAAATTGGTTGGAGAAGGAAACCTTGCTGAACAAATATCTTTTTAAGCAATCGTTCCAATTTTTTATCCATAGGATCTTTGAAAGCACAACTGTCCTCAATGGGAATAGTTGTGCGCTTGGCCAATGTAGAAACTGCCCCCTCAACCTTAGGGACTGTTTGCCATGCGTCCCTTCTGGGGTCGACAATGGGGAACATTTTCTTAAATATAGGAGGTGGGACAAAAGGTATACCTGGGTTCTCCCACTCCTTGGTCACTATGTCCGCCACCCTCTTGGGTATCGGAAAGGCATCAGCGTGCACAGGGACCTCTAGGAATTTGTCCATTTTGCACAATTTCTCTGGAATCAACAAAGAGTCACAATCATCAAGAGTAGTTAGCACCTCCTTAAGCAGGGCGCGGAGATGTTCTAACTTAAATTTAAATGCCACGATATCAGGTTCTGCCTGCTGAGAAACTTTTCCTGAATCAGAAATTTCTCCCTCAGACAGACCCTCCCTCACTGCCAATTCAGACTGGTGTGAGGGTATAACAGATAAATTATCGTCAGCGCCCACTTGCTCATCCTCTGTATTTAAAACTGAGCAATTACGCTTTCTGGGAAATGCTGGCAGTTTGGATAAAAGATTTGCTTTAGAATTATCCATTACTGCAGTTAATTGCTGCATAGTAACAAGCATTGGCGCGCTAGATGTACTAGGTGTCGCCTGCGCGGGCAAAACTGGTGTTGACACAGAAGGAGAGGATGATGAACTATCCCCACTACCTTCATTTGAAGAATCATCTTGGGCAACCTTATTAAATGTGACAGTACTGTCCTTACTTTGTTTGGACGCCATGGCACAATTTGAACATACATTTAAAGGGGGAACCACCTTGGCCTCCATACACACAGAACATATGCTATCTGAAGGTATAGACATGTTAGACAGACTTTGGCAGGCTATTAATGCAATAAAACCGTTTTTAAACAAAACCGTTACTGTCTCTTTAAATAATAAAAAGAGCACACTTTATTTCTGAATGTTTGAAAAACTATGAAGGAAATATCCGATCTTTACAAAATTTGCACCCTAGTGTCTTAATGCTTTGAAAGTATTGCACACCAAATTTCAAGTCTCTAACCCCTTAAATGAGCAAACCGGAGCTAATTGTTCAATTTACCAGTTTAAACCCACTACAGTCCCTGCCACAGCCTTTGCTGCGGCTTTTACCTTCCTTGGGGGTTATTCACCACAGAAATAAGCCTTCTTGAAATCGTTTTTATGGCCACAGGACCCTCTCACATGAAGCTGCATGCACTGCTTCCAAAAGTAACTGCGCAACTGAGGCGCGAAAATGAGGCCTCCTCCCTCTGCATACCAGAGTGGAGGGGCCTTCCTGACTAGATTAGGTGTCTAAACAACTGCCAGGCGTAATAAAAACGTTCCCAAATGTGTTTCAAAGTCACAAAACACTCCAAAAGTCATATAAATAATATATAAATCAATCGATTTAGCCCACAATAGTGTCAACCAGTATAGAGCCCATTTATAAGCCTTCATTCTGTTATGAGTCTAAGAAAATGGCTTACCGATCCCATAAGGGAAAATGACAGTCTTCTAGCATTACTATGTCTTGTTAGAAAAGGGGCTAGTCATACCTGGAGCAGAAAAGTCTGCAAACTGTTCCCCCCAACTGAAGTTCTCTGGTTTCAAGAGTCCTGCGTGGGAACAGCAATGGATTTTAGTTACTGTTGCTAAAATCATACTCCTCTTTTAACAGAAATCTTCATCACTTTCTGTTGTAGAGTAAATAGTACAAACCGGCACTATTTTAAAATAACAAACTCTTGATAGAAGAAATAAAACTACAACTAACACCACATACTCTTTACCATCCCCGTGGAGATGCTACTTGTTCAGAGCAGGCAAAGAGAATGACTGGGGGGCAGAGCCAGAGGGGGGACTATATGGACAGCTCTTGCTGTGTGCTCTCTTTGCCATTTCCTGTAGGGGAAGAGAATATCCCACAAGTAAGGATGAAGCCGTGGACCGGACACACCAATGTAGGAGAAAGCATGTTATAAGAGGCTGTCTGTAGTGGCTTAGAAACAGGCAGAAATTTAGAGGTTTAAATGTTATAAACTATATTAATATAACAATGTTGGATTCCTGTGGGCCACACCTGCACTGCAACATCCACTGATATTACTGATGTATTTAAAATGCACTTTACTTATGCACTTAATTTATGGATGGATAACCAACATTTAGAATTATCGATTTCCAAATGATAGTGGAAAAATATTAACATTAGTAGCCCTGCAATGCTATGTGCAATTCACAATTAAAGTCCTGCTGTTACAGCTACTGAGCCAATCAGGAGTGGCAATCAAAAAGCTGAGTTGTGTGACTAGCACCTCTAATTGGTTTATCAACCATGCCTGCTCAGGACAAGCAGCTTTCTATGGCTCCTGAACGGTACAGTAACTATGTGTTTAACCCTTTGCAGGGTTTATTAAAACACATAGAAATGCAGGGTCAGTAGGGTTAAAATGAAATCCTCAAAAAAAGTAATTTTCCCACTAAATTAGTTCTAATTCTAGTAAGGGCCTAATCTAAAGCTCTCTGGTCTGATGAGATTATCTAAGAAGACTTGTTAGTTCCGCAAGGTCCTTAAAAGAATTTTAGAAAACATAATTTATGCTTACCTGATAAATTCCTTTCTCCTGTAGTGTGATCAGTCCACGGGTCATCATTACTTCTGGGATATTAACTCCTCCCCAACAGGAAGTGCAAGAGGATCACCCAGCAGAGCTGCTATATAGCTCCTCCCCTCTACGTCACACCCAGTCATTCGACCAAGAACCAACGAGAAAGGAGAAGCTAAAGGGTGCAGTGGTGACTGGAGTATAATTTAAAAATTTAGACCTGTCATAAAAAACAGGGCGGGCCGTGGACTGATCACACTACAGGAGAAAGGAATTTATCAGGTAAGCATAAATTATGTTTTCTCCTGTTAAGTGTGATCAGTCCACGGGTCATCATTACTTCTGGGATACCAATACCAAAGCAAAAGTACACGGATGACGGGAGGGAGATGCAGGATCTTTATACAGAACGAACCACTGCCTGAAGAACCTTTCTCCCAAAAATAGCCTCCGAAGAAGCAAAAGTGTCAAATTTGTAAAATTTGGAAAAAGTATGAAGCGAAGACCAAGTTGCTGCCTTGCAAATCTGTTCAACAGAGGCCTCATTCTTAAAGGCCCAAGTGGAAGCCACAGCTCTAGTGGAATGAGCTGTAATTCTTTCAGGAGGCTGCTGTCCAGCAGTCTCATAGGCTAAACGTATTATGCTACGAAGCCAAAAAGAGAGAGAGGTAGCCGAAGCTTTCTGGCCTCTCCTCTGACCAGAGTAAACGACAAACAGGGAAGATGTTTGTCGAAAATCTTTAGTTGCCTGTAAATAAAATTTTAGGGCACGAACTACATCTAGATTGTGCAGAAGTCGTTCCTTCTTTGAGGAAGGATTAGGACACAAGGATGGAACAACAATCTCCTGATTGATATTCCTGTTAGTGACTACCTTAGGTAAGAACCCAGGTTTAGTACGCAGAACTACCTTATCCGAGTGAAAAATCAGATAAGGAGAATCACAATGTAAGGCTGATAACTCAGAGACTCTTCGAGCCGAGGAAATAGCCATTAAAAATAGAACTTTCCAAGATAACAATTTTATATCAACGGAATGAAGGGGTTCAAACGGAACGCCCTGTAAAACGTTAAGAACAAGGTTTAAACTCCATGGCGGAGCAACATTTTTAAAAACAGGCTTAATCCTGCCCAAAGCCTGACAAAAAGCCTGAACGTCTGGAACTTCTGACAGACGTTTGTGTAACAAAATGGACAGAGCTGAGATCTGTCCCTTTAAAGAACTAGCGGATAAACCCTTTTCTAAACCCTCCTGTAGAAAAGACAATATCCTAGGAATCCTAACCTTACTCCAAGAGTAACCTTTGGATTCGCACCAATATAGGTATTTACGCCATATTTTATGATAAATCTTTCTGGTAACAGGCTTCCTAGCCTGTATCAGGGTATCAATTACTGACTCAGAGAATCCACGTTTTGATAAAATCAAGCGTTCAATCTCCAGGCAGTCAGCTTCAGAGAAATTAGATTTTGATGTTTGAAAGGACCCTGAATCAGAAGGTCCTGTCTCAGAGGCAGAGACCAAGGTGGACAGGATAACATGTCCACTAGATCTGCATACCAGGTCCTGCGAGGCCACGCAGGCGCTATTAGAATTACTGATGCTCTCTCCTGTTTGATTCTGGCGATCAATCGAGGAAGCATCGGAAAGGGTGGAAACACATAAGCTCTCCCGAAGGTCCAAGGTGCTGTCAAAGCATCTACTAGGGCCGCTCCCGGATCCCTGGATCTGGACCCGTAACGAGGAAGCTTGGCGTTCTGTCGAGACGCCATGAGATCTATCTCTGGTTTGCCCCAACGTCGAAGTATTTGGGCAAAGACCTCCGGATGAAGTTCCCACTCCCCCGGATGAAAAGTCTGACGACTTAGGAAATCCGCCTCCCAGTTCTCCACTCCCGGAATGTGGATTGCTGAGAGATGGCAAGAGTGAGACTCTGCCCAACGAATTATCTTTGATACTTCCATCATCGCTAGGGAGCTTCTTGTTCCTCCTTGATGGTTGATGTAAGCTACAGTCGTGATGTTGTCCGACTGAAATCTGATGAACCCCCGAGTTGTTAACTGGGGCCAAGCCAGAAGGGCATTGAGAACTGCTCTCAATTCCAGAATGTTTATTGGCAGGAGACTCTCCTCCTGAGTCCATGATCCCTGAGCCTTCAGGGAATTCCAGACAGCGCCCCAACCTAACAGGCTGGCGTCTGTTGTTACAATTGTCCAATTTGGCCTGCTGAATGGCATCCCCTTGGACAGATGTGGCCGAGAAAGCCACCACAGAAGAGAATTTCTGGTCTCTTGATCCAGATTCAGAGTGGGGGACAAATCTGAGTAATCCCCATTCCACTGACTTAGCATGCACAATTGCAGCGGTCTGAGGTGTAGGCGTGCAAAGGGGACTATGTCCATTGCCGCTACCATTAAGCCGATCACCTCCAAACATTGAGCCACTGACGGGTGTTGAATGGAATGAAGGACACGGCAGGCGTTTTGAAGTTTTGTTAACCTGTCTTCTGTCAGGTAAATCTTAATTTCTACAGAATCTATAAGAGTCCCCAAAAAGGGAACTTTTGTGAGTGGAACGAGAGAACTCTTCTTTTCGTTTACCTTCCACCCATGCGATCTTAGAAATGCCAGTACAAACTCTGTATGAGACTTGGCAGTTTGAAAGCTTGAAGCTTGAATCAGAATGTCGTCTAGGTATGGAGCTACCGAGATTCCTCGCGGTCTTAGTACCGCCAGAAGAGCCCCCAGAACCTTTGTGAAGATTCTTGGAGCCGTAGCCAACCCGAATGGAAGAGCTACAAACTGGTAATGCCTGTCTAGGAAGGCAAACCTTAGATACCGGAAATGATCTCTGTGAATCGGTATGTGAAGGTAAGCATCCTTTAAATCCACTGTGGTCATGTACTGACCCTTTTGGATCATGGGTAGGATTGTCCGAATAGTTTCCATTTTGAACGATGGAACTCTTAGGAATTTGTTTAGGATCTTTAAATCCAAGATTGGTCTGAAGGTTCCTTCTTTCTTGGGAACCACAAACAGATTTGAGTAAAACCCCTGTCCGTGTTCCGACCGCGGAACCGGATGGATCACTCCCATTAGTAAAAGATCTTGTACACAGCGTAGAAACGCCTCTTTCTTTATTTGGTTTGTTGATAACCTTGACAGATGGAATCTCCCTTTTGGAGGAGAGGACTTGAAGTCCAGAAGATATCCCTGAGATATGATCTCTAACGCCCAGGGATCCTGGACATCTCTTGCCCAAGCCTGGGCGAAGAGAGAAAGTCTGCCCCCCACTAGATCCGTTCCCGGATCGGGGGCCCTCAATTCATGCTGTCTTAGGGGCAGCAGCAGGTTTTCTGGCCTGCTTGCCCTTGTTCCAGGACTGGTTAGGTCTCCAGCCTTGTCTGTAGCGAGCAACAGCTCCTTCCTGTTTTGGTGCAGAGGAAGTTGATGCTGCTCCTGTCTTGAAATTACGAAAGGAACGAAAATTAGACTGTCTAGCCTTCGACTTGGCTCTGTCTTGAGGCAGGGCGTGTCCTTTACCTCCTGTAATGTCAGCGATAATTTCCTTCAAACCGGGCCCGAATAAGGTCTGCCCTTTGAAAGGTATGTTGAGTAACTTAGATTTAGAAGTAACATCAGCTGACCAGGATTTTAGCCACAGTGCTCTGCGTGCCTGAATGGCGAATCCGGAATTCTTAGCCGTAAGTTTAGTTAGATGTACAACGGCATCTGAAACAAATGAATTAGCTAGCTTAAGTGTTTTAAGCTTGTTTGAAATTTCCTCTATAGTTATTGAGTCAAGAGTCTCTTCCAGGGACTCGGACCAAAAGGCTGATGCGGCCGTGACAGACGCAATACATGCAAGAGGTTGCAATATAAAACCTTGTTGAACAAACATTTTCTTAAGGTAACCTTCTAATTTTTTATCCATTGGATCAGAAAAAGCACAGCTATCCTCCACCGGGATAGTGGTACGCTTAGCCAGAGTCAAAACCGCTCCCTCCAACTTAGGGATCGTCTGCCATAAGTCCCGTGTGGTGGCGTCTATTGGAAACATTTTTCTAAATACAGTAGGGGGGGAAAAGGGCACACTGGGCCTATCCCACTCCTTAGTAATTATCTCTGTAAGCCTCTTAGGTATAGGAAATACGTCAGTACTCGCCGGTACCGCATAGTATCTATCCAGCCTACATAATTTCTCTGGAATTGCAACGGTGTTACAATCATTCAGAGCCGCTAATACCTCCCCTAACAGTACGCGGAGGTTTTCAAGCTTAAACTTAAAATTAGAAATGTCTGAATCCACTCTAATGGGATCAGAACCGTCACCTGCAGATTGAAGCTCTCCGTCCTCATGTTCCGCATACTGTGACCCAGTATCTGACATGGCCCTAGTATTATCAGCGCACTCTGTTCTCACCCCAGAGTGGTCCCGCTTCCCTCTAAGTTCTGGTAATTTAGACAAAACCTCAGTCATAACATTAGCCATGTCCTGCAATGTGATTTGTAATGGCCGCCCTGAAGTACCCGGCGTTACAATATCACGCACCCCCCGAGCGGGAGATGCAGGTACTGACACGTGAGGGGAGTTAGTCGGCATAACTTTCCTCTTGTTGTCTGGTGAATGCTGTTCAATTTGTACAGATTGACTTTTATTTAAAGTAGCATCAATACAATTAGTACATAAATTTCTATTGGGCTCCACTTTGGCTTTAGCACATATAGCACAGAGATATTCCTCTGAGTCAGACATGTTTAACACACTAGCAAATAACCAGCAAACTTGGAAATACTTTTCAATTCACTTTTATAAATAGTATGAAAAAAACGCACTGTGCCTTCAAGAAGCACAGAAAGATATGACAGTTAAGTACAATAAAACAGATAATTTTATGAAAACAAACTTTTTTCCCAGTAAAAATACAATTGTAGCAAAGGATTGCTCCCATTAGTAATGGATAACTAGCCCTTTAATAGCAGAAAAAAAGTACAGAATGTAACGTTTTTTATCACAGTCAAGCACAATCTCACAGGTCTGCTGTGAGTGATTACCTCCCTCAAAATAACTTTTGAAGACCCCTGAGCTCTGTAGAGACGAACCGGATCATGCAGGGAAGAAGAACAGACTTGTGACTGAATTTTTGATGCGTAGTAAAAGCGCCAAATTCAGCCCCTCCCCCTTACACACAACAGTGAGGGAGATCAGTAAACTGTCATAAATCAAACAAAATGCCCGCCAAGTGGATAAAACTAATGCCCAAATAAGTTTTCACCCAGTACCTCAGAAAAAACATAATTTATGCTTACCTGATAAATTTATTTCTCTTGTAGTGTATCCAGTCCACGGATCATCCATTACTTATGGGATATTAACTCCTCCCCAACAGGAAGTGCAAGAGGATTCACCCAGCAGAGCTGCTATATAGCTCCTCCCCTAACTGCCATTACCAGTCATTCGACCGAAAACATGCAGAGAAAGGAAAACCATAGGGTGCAGTGGTGACTGTAGTTTAATGGAAAAATTACCTGCCTTAAAGTGACAGGGCGGGCCGTGGACTGGATACACTACAAGAGAAATAAATTTATCAGGTAAGCATAAATTATGTTTTCTCTTGTTAAGTGTATCCAGTCCACGGATCATCCATTACTTATGGGATACCAATACCAAAGCTAAAGTACACGGATGACGGGAGGGACAGGCAGGCTCTTTATACGGAAGGAACCACTGCCTGAAGAACCTTTCTCCCAAAAACAGCCTCCGAAGAAGCAAAAGTGTCAAATTTGTAAAATTTGGAAAAAGTATGAAGAGAAGACCAAGTAGCAGCCTTGCAAATCTGTTCAACAGAAGCCTCATTCTTAAAGGCCCAAGTGGAAGCCACAGCTCTAGTAGAATGTGCTGTAATTCTTTCAGGAGGCTGCTGTCCAGCAGTCTCATAGGCTAACCGTATTATGCTACGAAGCCAAAAGGAGAGAGAGGTAGCCGAAGCTTTTTGACCTCTCCTCTGACCAGAATAAACGACAAACAGGGAAGACGTTTGTCGAAAATCCTTAGTTGCCTGTAGATAAAATTTCAGGGCACGGACTACATCTAGATTGTGTAGCAGACGTTCCTTTTTCGAAGAAGGATTAGGACACAAAGATGGAACCACAATCTCTTGATTGATATTCCTGTTAGTGACCACCTTAGGTAGGAACCCAGGTTTAGTACGCAGAACTACCTTGTCTGAATGAAAAATCAGATAAGGAGAATCACAATGTAAGGCAGATAACTCAGAGACTCTTCGAGCCGAGGAAATCGCCATTAAAAACAGAACTTTCCAAGATAACAACTTGATATCAATGGAATGAAGGGGTTCAACGGAACGGAACGGAACCCCCTGTAAAACATTAAGAACTAAGTTCAAACTCCATGGTGGAGCAACAGTTTTAAACACAGGCTTGATCCTAGCTAAAGCCTGACAAAAAGCTTGAACGTCCGGAACTTCTGACAGACGTTTGTGTAAAAGAATGGACAGAGCTGAAATCTGTCCCTTTAAGGAACTAGCGGATAAACCCTTTTCTAAACCTTCTTGTAGAAAAGACAATATCCTCGGAATCCTAACCTTACTCCATGAGTAACTCTTGGATTCGCACCAATATAAGTATTTGCGCCATATCTTATGGTAAATCTTTCTGGTAACAGGCTTCCTAGCCTGTATTAAGGTATCAATAACTGACTCAGAAAAACCACGTTTTGATAAAATCAAGCTTTCAATTTCCAAGCAGTCAGCTTCAGAGAAATTAGATTTTGATGTTTGAAGGGACCCTGGATCAGAAGGTCCTGTTTCAGAGGTAGCGACCAAGGTGGACAGGATGACATGTCCACTAGATCTGCATACCAAGTCCTGCGTGGCCATGCAGGCGCTATTAGAATCACTGATGCTCTCTCCTGTTTGATTCTGGCAATCAATCGAGGAAGCATCGGGAAGGGTGGAAACACATAAGCCATCCCGAAGGTCCAAGGTGCTGTCAAAGCATCTATCAGAACCGCTCCCGGATCCCTGGATCTGGACCCGTAACGAGGAAGCTTGGCGTTCTGTCGAGACGCCATGAGATCTATCTCTGGTTTGCCCCAACGTCGAAGTATTTGGGCAAAGACCTCCGGATGAAGTTCCCACTCCCCCGGATGAAAAGTCTGACGACTTAAGAAATCCGCCTCCCAGTTCTCCACTCCCGGGATGTGGATTGCTGACAGGTGGCAAGAGTGAGACTCTGCCCAGCGAATTATCTTTGATACTTCCATCATTGCTAGGGAGCTTCTTGTCCCTCCCTGATGGTTGATGTAAGCTACAGTCGTGATGTTGTCCGACTGAAACCTGATGAACCCCCGAGTTGTTAACTGGGGCCAAGCCAGAAGGGCATTGAGAACTGCTCTCAATTCCAGAATGTTTATTGGTAGGAGACTCTCCTCCTGATTCCATTGTCCCTGAGCCTTCAGAGAATTCCAGACAGCGCCCCAACCTAGTAGGCTGGCGTCTGTTGTTACAATTGTCCAGTCCGGCCTGCTGAATGGCATCCCCCTGGACAGATGTGGCCGAGAAAGCCACCATAGAAGAGAATTTCTGGTCTCTTGATCCAGATTCAGAGTAGGGGACAAGTCTGAGTAATCCCCATTCCACTGACTTAGCATGCACAATTGCAGCGGTCTGAGATGTAGGCGTGCAAAGGGTACTATGTCCATTGCTGCTACCATTAAGCTGATCACCTCCATGCATTGAGCTACTGACGGGTGTTGAATGGAATGAAGGACACGGCATGCATTTTGAAGCTTTGTTAACCTGTCTTCTGTCAGGTAAATCTTCATTTCTACAGAATCTATAAGAGTCCCCAAGAAGGGAACTCTTGTGAGTGGAAAGAGAGAACTCTTCTTTTCGTTCACCTTCCATCCATGCGACCTTAGAAATGCCAGTACTAACTCTGTATGAGACTTGGCAGTTTGAAAGCTTGAAGCTTGTATCAGAATGTCGTCTAGGTACGGAGCTACCGCAATTCCTCACGGTCTTAGTACCGCCAGAAGAGCACCCAGAACCTTTGTGAAGATTCTCAGAGCCGTAGCCAATCCGAATGGAAGAGCTACAAACTGGTAATGCCTGTCTAGAAAGGCAAACCTTAGATACCGGTAATGATCTTTGTGAATCGGTATGTGAAGGTAAGCATCCTTTAAATCCACTGTGGTCATGTACTGACCCTTTTGGATCATGGGTAAAATTGTCCGAATAGTCTCCATTTTGAACGATGGAACTCTTAGGAATTTGTTTAGGATCTTTAAATCCAGGATTGGCCTGAAAGTTCCCTCTTTTTTGGGAACCATAAACAGATTTGAGTAAAACCCTTGTCCCTGTTCCGACCGTGGAACTGGATGGATTACTCCCATTAATAAAAGCTCTTGTACGCAGCGTAGAAACGCCTCTTTCTTTATTTGGTTTGTTGACAACCTTGACAGATGAAATCTCTCTCTTGGGGGAGAGTATTTGAAGTCCAGAAGGTATTCCTGAGATATTATCTCTAGCGCCCAGGGATCCTGGACATCTCTTGCCCAAGCCTGGGCGAAGAGAGAAAGTCTGCCCCCCACTAGATCCGTTCCCGGATCGGGGGCCCTCAATTCATGCTGTTTTAGGGGCACTAGCAGGTTTCCTGGCCTGCTTGCCCTTGTTCCAGGACTGGTTAGGTCTCCAGCCTTGTCTGTAGCGAGCAACAGATCCTTCTTGTTTTGGAGCAGAGGAAGTTGATGCTGCTCCTGCTTTGAAATTCCGAAAGGAACGAAAATTAGATTGTCTAGCCTTAGGTTTGGCTCTGTCTTGAGGCAGGGCATGGCCTTTACCTCCTGTAATGTCAGCGATAATTTCTTTCAATCCGGGCCCGAATAAGGTCTGCCCTTTGAAAGGTATATTAAGTAATTTAGACTTAGAAGTAACGTCAGCTGACCAGGATTTTAGCCACAGTGCTCTGCGCGCCTGAATGGCGAATCCGGAATTCTTAGCCGTAAGCTTAGTTAAATGTACTACGGCATCTGAAATAAATGAGTTAGCTAACTTAAGAGCTTTAAGCCTGTGTGTAATCTCATCTAATGGAGCTGATTCAAGTGTCCCTTCCAGAGACTCAAACCAAAATGCTGCTGCAGCCGTGACAGGCGCAATGCATGCAAGGGGTTGCAATATAAAACCTTGTTGAACAAACATTTTCTTAAGGTAACCCTCTAACTTTTTATCCATTGGATCTGAAAAAGCACAGCTATCCTCCACCGGGATAGTGGTACGCTTAGCTAAAGTAGAAACTGCTCCCTCCACCTTAGGGATCGTTTGCCATAAGTCCCGTGTGGTGGTGTCTATTGGAAACATCTTTCTAAATATCGGAGGGGGTGAGAACGGCACACCGGGTCTATCCCACTCCTTAGTAACAATTTCAGTAAGTCTCTTAGGTATAGGAAAAACGTCAGTACTCGACGGTACCGCAAAATATTTATCCAACCTACACATTTTTTCTGGTATTGCAACTGTGTTACAATCATTCAGAGCCGCTAACACCTCCCCTAGTAATACACGGAGGTTTTCCAGCTTAAATTTAAAATTTGAAATATCTGAATCCAATCTGTTTGGATCAGAACCGTCAGCCGCAGAATGAAGCTCTCCGTCCTCATGTTCTGCAAGTTGTGACGCAGTATCTGACATGGCCCTAACATTATCAGCGCACTCTGTTCTCACCCCAGAGTGATCACGCTTACCTCTTAGTTCTGGTAATTTAGCCAAAACTTCAGACATAACAGTAGCCATATCCTGTAATGTGATTTGTAATGGCCGCCCAGATGTACTCGGCGCCACAATATCACGCACCCCCCCGAGCGGGAGATGCAGGTACTGACACGTCAGGCGAGTTAGTCGGCATAACTCTCCCCTCGTTGTTTGGTGAAATGTGTTCAATTTGTACAGATTGACTTTTATTTAAAGTAGCATCAATACAGTTAGTACATAAATTTCTATTGGGCTCCACTTTGGCATTAGCACATATAGCACAGATGTCTTCCTCTGAATCAGACATGTTTAACACACTAGCAAATAAACTAGCAACTTGGAAATACTTTTCAAGTAATTTACTATAATATGAAAACGTACTGTGCCTATAAGAAGCACAGAAAGAGTTATGACAGTTGAAAGTTAATAAACTGAAAGGTTATAGCATCAAATCTTTGTAAAAAACACAATTTTAGCAAAGGCTTGTTCCCATTAGCGAAGGATAACTACCCCTGATAGAAAAAAAAAAAAAAAAAGTTACAGAAATAAACGTTTTTTATCACAGTCAACTACAATCTCACAGCTCTGCTGTGAATGATTACCTCCCTCAAAACAAGTTTTGAAGACCCCTGAGTTCTGTAGAGATGAACCGGATCATGCAGGAAATACAATGAGCTTCTGACTGAATTTTTTGACCTCCCCCTCACACACAACAGTGAGAGAGATCAGTAAACTGTCATAAATTAAATAAAACAACTGCCAAGTGGAAAAAATAATGCCCAAAACATTTTATTCACCCAGTAAAATGAAACGATTTTACATGCCAGCAAAAAACGTTTAACATAAATTAAGTGTTATTAAAGAGCCTGTTGCTAGTCCCTGCAAATTAGGCTAAAGTCTTATGCACACAGTATAATTCCAGTGAAGTGCCATTCCCCAGAATACTGAAGTGTAAAATATACATACATGACAGCCTGATACCAGATGCTGCTACTGCATTTAAGGCTGAGTTTACATTATATCGGTATGGCAGAATTTTCTCATCAATTCCATTGTCAGAAAATAATAAGCTGCTACATACCTCTTTGCAGATTAATCTGCCCGCTGTCCCCTGATCTGAAGTTTACCTCTCCTCAGATGGCCGAGAAACAGCAATATGATCTTAACTACGCCGGCTAAAATCATAGTAAAAACTCAGGTAGATTCTTCTTCAAATTCTACCAGAGAAGGGATAACACACTCCGGTGCTATTATAAAATAACAAACTTTTGATTGAAGGTATAAAACTAAATATAATCACCATAGTCCTCTCACACATCCTATCTAGTCGTTGGGTGCAAGAGAATGACTGGTAATGGCAGTTAGGGGAGGAGCTATATAGCAGCTCTGCTGGGTGAATCCTCTTGCACTTCCTGTTGGGGAGGAGTTAATATCCCATAAGTAATGGATGATCCGTGGACTGGATACACTTAACAAGAGAAATAAACGATTTCACATGCCAGCAAAAAACGTTTAACATCAATAAATGTATTTGTCATAAAAAGCCTGCTGCAAGCCGTTTTTACTGCAAAATAGGCTAAAGCTTTATGTAAACAGTATTATTTCAGTGAAATGCCATTCCCCAGAATACTGAAGTGAAAATATACATACATGACAGCCTGATACCAGTTGCTACTACTGCATTTAAGGCTGAACTTACTTTACATAGGTATTTGCAGTATTTTCTAGTCAATTCCATTCTCAGAAAATAATATGCTGCTACATACCTCTTTGCAGGTGAACCTGCCCGCTGTCCCCTGATCTGAAGTTTACCTCACTCCTCAGATGGCCGAGAACAGCAACATGATCTTAACTACTCCGGTTAAAATCATACAGAAAAACTCAGGTAGATTCTTCTTCAAATTCTCCCTGAGAAGGAACAACACACTCCGGTGCTGTTTTAAAATAACAAACTTTTGATTGAAGTTATAAAAACTAAGTAAAATCACCACAGTCCTCTCACACATCCTATCTATTAGTTGGGTGCAAGAGAATGACTGGGTGTGACGTAGAGGGGAGGAGCTATATAGCAGCTCTGCTGGGTGATCCTCTTGCACTTCCTGTTGGGGAGGAGTTAATATCCCAGAAGTAATGATGACCCGTGGACTGATCACACTTAACAGGAGAAATTTACATTTTAGCTTGAGAGCTGCTTCACATCTAAAACCCTTGAATAGTATGACAGACCCCTATATTATAATATAATGCTCAAACACAAAGCTCCAAGACTCTCTATGCCGGTCACTGAGTTTTTGTTCATCAGGTCCTCGGCCACAATAATAGACCAACAATCCACAACACACATCAATAATTGAGCTTCTTCTTAAAACACTTAACACATCTTTCCAATCTTTACATCTAAGTTAGAAAAAAATCAACTCTATAATCACCTTTACTTCATTCTCTTGGTAGGATACCTAGGTAGGCTAAGGACCTTACCCAGTTATGGAGCACTATAGAGTAACAGTGTTTGCAACAATTTTATACATTGTTGTAGTGCCCAAGACACGTGCACACTCCTAAACCTACTCAGATTTTCAGGTTTGCTCTTCGACAATTGATACCAAAGGACAAAGTAAGTTTGATAATAGAATTAAAAGTCCTTATAAAATTGCACTCTCCTTCTCAAGCAAACCGACTTTCATGTCAGCTTAAGCTCCGGGTGATAGACCACTACCCTAACATTCCCCTGTAAAATGTCTAGATACAATTTTGACTTTGTTGTTACTACAATAATAACAAAGCTGTCCAGGACCTGGGGCAGCAAAGAAGCCTCAAACCAGAATGTTCTGTCCACTACATTTCATTAGTGGGGTGAGTAGTTGTGTAAAGTATTTTTCTCTTCTAACTTAGAGCCAAATAAGTAAAACTTTGCCAGGCCCGACATAAAAACCACATCGACATTCAAATGTTCTGCCTTCGGGAAATTCACTTTAAAAAAAAAAAAAAAAAAAAAAAGAAGGACTATCCCTGCAAGTTGCAAGATGTCAACCATAAAAAGTAATAGAGAGCTTGTTGGATATGGAAACTTTGCTGAAGAGAGTGAAGTTAGCAGGGAGTAGGGGGTGCACTTTAGAAATTAAATCCTGCAGCCAATACAACTCGGGTTACGCGGCTTTCAGCATATAGTAGCTTACAATCGCCTCTATTTCCATCTACTGTACATCTGTTTTTCTATTAGGGTAATAAGTATTTTGAATATTTTTACACAGCTCATCACTTTTCAGTTTGCAATAGCCGAAGAAGGAAACTTTTTTCTGAATATCTGACAGAGAAATTTTTACTACATGGATAGAACACACATGTTCAGACCACTAACAGAGGCAAGGAAACCCATTTTACAAGTAAAACAATATAGTCTGAATATTCTATTAGAAATACAAATTTTACATTTAGTGTTTTGCAACATTGTATAACAAAGCTACAAATAATGTTGCAAAACACTGCTGCCATAGATTACTAAAGACTCATGCACACTCCTAAGCGCTTATGAGCCTACCTAGTTTTACTCTTTAATAAAAGATACCAAGAGAACAAAGCAAATTTGATAACAGAAGTAAATTGGAAAGTTGTTTAAAATGACATGCTCTATCCGAATCATGAAAGTTTAATTTTGACTATTGTCCCTTTAAATACACTATTCTTACATAATTTCAATATTATTTTAAATTTTTCCAACAAATACAATTGTTGCAGAACAATTTTGTTACAATTCTTCACTGCATATTTTTATTTCAATATTACATTTGTATATACATTTTTTTATAATGTAATATATGCATCATCTTCACATACTTAAAACACTTTTGAGAGACACAATGTTCTCAAGATAAAAATTAGAGACTTAAAAAGGGACATTTTTTTCTTTAATTGCAGAGCATGCAATTTTAAACAAATTCCCAATTTAGTTCTATAATCAAATTTGCTTCATTCTCTTGGTAATATTGATTGGATGAGCAGCATTGCACTACTGGGAGCTAGAAAAAAAATAAGGTGAGTCAATAAAGAGAGGCATTTATGTGGAGCCACCAATCAGAAGCTAGATCCCAGTAGTGCATTGCTGCACCTGAGCCTACTTAGGTATGCTTTTCAACAAAGGATACCAAAGGAAAAAAAAAAAAACTACATAGAAGTAAATTGGAAAGTTGTTTAAAATTGCATGCTATACCTGAATCATGAGAGATACATTTTGGGATTCATAGTATATGAGATTTCTCACAAACCCAGAGAGCTTTAGAGAATTGAGCACACTGTGTCAATTGTTTTACTTTAGAGGTGCAGCAATTGTTTTAGGAGAGACAGACAGAGACTTTAGCAAGTTCAAAAAATTTCCATAGGGCCTTTATCATTACTGAACTTTAGGGTCTTTCACCTCCTTCAACAAAGCACACTGTGCTGTCACATTGATATTTGCAGACAAATCATTAAATATGTCTTGGTTTTGTATGAAACACAATGTATACATTCTCAAATCAAAGGATAATAGGAGGGACATAAATTGTGCAAGTTCTGAGAAATGTATAGTGTGGTTAGTTTAGTGCAGGGTGTCCACCAGTTTACTTTACTTTTGCTATGGCACTGAAAGGCACCTAAAACATTTAGCATTTTAAGGCACAAGGTTTTGAATTTTATATTTGTAAATCACATATTTATTCAATTCCTGTCTTTTGAAAGCTGGCTCCAACTGAGTCACTGCAGGATACATAAGATTGCTAATGAATTCAGAAAGGGCAGAAAACATGAATTAATATTGCAAATATCAATGCATTAAGGTCACACCTCCGGAAAAAAAGAAAGGTCAATGACAGGAATGCACCTTACAGAGATGGTAAATTCAGATGTTACATTTCACTATATTACATATTGTAATACTAAATGCACATCCAACATATAAATTGTCAATCCAAATGTATTTCCCCCAAAAAATAGCTTATTTTTATACCCCAGTTATGGCTGCCCTGACCACCTCCCTGTGTCACCTCCACTTTTTTTCATAATTTGACAGGCGTGTGGTGCAGCCAATAGAGGACACTGTAGGTATTAATATAGTGATCTGGCTTAATTTGGTAAGAGAGCACAATCAGCGCTCCCTTACCATACGAAGGAAGATGCCTTCTCCCCCCCCCCCAGTTACAGTCCCCACTACTGTGTGAAATAGAACCTATCTCCATATGGTGCAAGGGGTTAATGTGTACATAGGGGCTCCCTCTACTCAAATATATGTACATTTATGTCAGGTGATCACTACTACCATAGAGATCACCTGGCTATTAAAACTAATATAAGGGCTTTATTTTAAACAGCAGCAAGCAAAACAAGGGATCATAAGTTTCTCCAGGCCTTTTTGATGGTCTGTTATAAGTATATTTATGTGTTCACTGCGTTTAAAATGATATATCTTCTATTTATTTTTTTAAATTGTGTGATTACCTTTAAAAATGGTGATTCCTGGGGGTTTCTAGGGCTTAAAGTAGCTGAGGTTGAGGGGTTTAAATACTCCCCCATTCAATTCCCTTAAAGGGACATTAAACACTAAATAAATTCTAGATAGAATGATGCATTCAAAGAAAAGATTAGTCCATGACTAACATGTAGATGTATTTTTTAAAGTTTCATTAGTTGTTTAAAAAGTGACAAAATAAGTGTAAAGTTTTAATGTCTATAAAACACTGGGAGCTGCCATGTTGTAACTTGTGTTACCTTCTCTGCTGTGGCCAATTAGGGTCAGTTATAAATAGGTCACTAGAGTCTGCAGCCAATGGTTGTGCTGGATTTAACAGTGTTCTGCACTTCCATTTCTAACAGGAACTGAAAAGCTCACAATTTCAGAATGGAATTACAGGCAAAGAGGACAAAATAAATAATACAAGTATATTGCAGAGTTGTTTTATTATATACAATTTATCATTTTATATTACCATCTCAAAGTGTTTAAAGTCCCTTTAAGGCTTGTGTAGTTTTTTGGTTTCCAGTACTTGGTGACAACATCACGTACATTAAATTTTATAGGAGTAGTGAAAAGAGAAACTGTAAAACCACTTACAAATAAAGTATTAAAACTACATGTTTATTTTCTTGCGGTTTACTTAAAGGGACATTCCAGACAAAATTGGAATCTGCATGGATGCATTTTGGTTTTGAATAGAAGCATTTTTGTAATATATATATAGTGTATTTAAGTATGCACTGTGCACCAGCATTTTAAACACAGCATTTGCTCAGAGAGCCTAAGGTGCTTGCATCATCTGGTAATGACTCAATTTGTTATTTGCTGGCATGATACAAGCCCCACTGGTACTCTTAACAGCTGCATTATTTAAAATGCTGGTGCACTTAGAATATCTAGCTATGCTTCACATGCAGAGAAAAATGTGAACACTAATACAGTGATAACTTTCACTAGAAGCATTTTTGCTAATACATGTATACTGCATATATGTTTCTGTTCAAAGATGTAATCTATGTGCATGTAAATTTTGACGGGAATGTCCCTTTAACGACCAAGGACATGTCAGGCACGTCCTACAAAAAAATACAGTTAGTGACCAAGGACATGCCTGACACGTCCTCTAGGGTTTCAAGTGCTGGAAGCGATTGTGATCACTTTCAGGGTACTGCAGTGATGCCTCGATATTGAGGAATAACTGCAATAAAAAATACCCAAGATGGCGGCAAATAGGTAGAGGGGGAGGGTTAGAGAGATGTATGGGGGGATCAGGGAGGTTGGGGGCTAAGGGGGATCCATCACTGCACACTAAATATAAATATATATATTAAAAAAAGTACTTTAAAAAAAAACAGAATTTATGTTTACCTGATAAATTACTTTCTCCAACGGTGTGTCCGGTCCACGGCGTCATCCTTACTTGTGGGATATTCTCTTCCCCAACAGGAAATGGCAAAGAGCCCAGCAAAGCTGGTCACATGATCCCTCCTAGGCTCCGCCTTCCCCAGTCATTCGACCGACGTAAAGGAGGAATATTTGCATAGGAGAAATCATATGATACCGTGGTGACTGTAGTTAAAGAAAATAAATTATCAGACCTGATTAAAAAAACCAGGGCGGGCCGTGGACCGGACACACCGTTGGAGAAAGTAATTTATCAGGTAAACATAAATTCTGTTTTCTCCAACATAGGTGTGTCCGGTCCACGGCGTCATCCTTACTTGTGGGAACCAATACCAAAGCTTTAGGACACGGATGAAGGGAGGGAGCAAATCAGGTCACCTAAATGGAAGGCACCACGGCTTGCAAAACCTTTCTCCCAAAAACAGCCTCAGAAGAAGCAAAAGTATCAAACTTGTAAAATTTGGTAAAAGTGTGCAGTGAAGACCAAGTCGCTGCCTTACATATCTGATCAACAGAAGCCTCGTTCTTGAAGGCCCATGTGGAAGCCACAGCCCTAGTGGAATGAGCTGTGATTCTTTCAGGAGGCTGCCGTCCGGCAGTCTCATAAGCCAATCTGATGATGCTTTTAATCCAAAAAGAGAGAGAGGTAGAAGTTGCTTTTTGACCTCTCCTTTTACCAGAATAAACAACAAACAAGGAAGATGTTTGTCTAAAATCCTTTGTAGCATCTAAATAGAATTTTAGAGCGCGAACAACATCCAAATTGTGCAACAAACGTTCCTTCTTTGAAACTGGATTCGGACACAAAGAAGGCACGACTATCTCCTGGTTAATGTTTTTGTTAGAAACAACTTTCAGAAGAAAACCAGGTTTAGTACGTAAAACCACCTTATCTGCATGGAACACCAGATAAGGAGGAGAACACTGCAGAGCAGATAATTCTGAAACTCTTCTAGCAGAAGAAATTGCAACCAAAAACAAAACTTTCCAAGATAATAACTTAATATCAACGGAATGTAAGGGTTCAAACGGAACCCCCTGAAGAACTGAAAGAACTAAATTGAGACTCCAAGGAGGAGTCAAAGGTTTGTAAACAGGCTTGATTCTAACCAGAGCCTGAACAAAGGCTTGAACATCTGGCACAGCTGCCAGCTTTTTGTGAAGTAACACAGACAAGGCAGAAATCTGTCCCTTCAAGGAACTTGCAGATAATCCTTTCTCCAATCCTTCTTGAAGAAAGGATAGAATCTTAGGAATTTTTACCTTGTCCCAAGGGAATCCTTTAGATTCACACCAACAGATATATTTTTTCCATATTTTGTGGTAAATTTTTCTAGTTACAGGCTTTCTGGCCTGAACAAGAGTATCAATAACAGAATCTGAGAACCCTCGCTTTGATAAGATCAAGCGTTCAATCTCCAAGCAGTCAGTTGGAGTGAGACCAGATTCTGATGTTCGAACGGACCTTGAACAAGAAGGTCTCGTCTCAAAGGTAGCTTCCATGGTGGAGCCGATGACATATTCACCAGGTCTGCATACCAAGTCCTGCGTGGCCACGCAGGAGCTATCAAGATCACTGATGCCCTCTCCTGATTGATCCTGGCTACCAGCCTGGGGATGAGAGGAAACGGCGGGAATACATAAGCTAGTTTGAAGGTCCAAGGTGCTACTAGTGCATCTACTAGAGTCGCCTTGGGATCCCTGGATCTGGACCCGTAGCAAGGAACCTTGAAGTTCTGACGAGAGGCCATCAGATCCATGTCTGGAATGCCCCACAGTTGAGTAATTTGGGCAAAGATTTCCGGATGGAGTTCCCACTCCCCCGGATGTAATGTCTGACGACTCAGAAAATCCGCTTCCCAATTTTCCACTCCTGGGATGTGGATTGCAGACAAGTGGCAGGAGTGAGTCTCCGCCCATTGAATGATTTTGGTCACTTCTTCCATCGCCAGGGAACTCCTTGTTCCCCCCTGATGGTTGATGTACGCAACAGTCGTCATGTTGTCTGATTGAAACCGTATGAACTTGGCCTTTGCTAGCTGAGGCCAAGCCTTGAGAGCATTGAGTATCGCTCTCAGTTCCAGAATATTTATCGGTAGAAGAGATTCTTCCCGAGACCAAAGACCCTGAGCTTTCAGGGGTCCCCAGACCGCGCCCCAGCCCATCAGACTGGCGTCGGTCGTGACAATGACCCACTCTGGTCTGCGGAAGCTCATCCCCTGTGACAGGTTGTCCAGGGACAGCCACCAACGGAGTGAATCTCTGGTCCTCTGATTTACTTGTATCGTCGGAGACAAGTCTGTATAGTCCCCATTCCACTGACTGAGCATGCACAGTTGTAATGGTCTTAGATGAATGCGCGCAAAAGGAACTATGTCCATTGCCGCTACCATCAAACCTATTACTTCCATGCACTGCGCTATGGAAGGAAGAGGAACGGAATGAAGTATTTGACAAGAGTTTAGAAGCTTTGTTTTTCTGGCCTCTGTCAGAAAAATCCTCATTTCTAAAGAGTCTATTATTGTTCCCAAGAAGGGAACCCTCGTTGACGGAGATAGAGAACTCTTTTCTACGTTCACTTTCCATCCGTGAGATCTGAGAAAGGCCAGGACAATGTCCGTGTGAGCCTTTGCTAGAGGAAGGGACGACGCTTGAATCAGAATGTCGTCCAAGTAAGGTACTACTGCAATGCCCCTTGGTCTTAGCACCGCTAGAAGGGACCCTAGTACCTTTGTGAAAATCCTTGGAGCAGTGGCTAATCCGAACGGAAGTGCCACGAACTGGTAATGCTTGTCCAGGAATGCGAACCTTAGGAACCGATGATGTTCCTTGTGGATAGGAATATGTAGATACGCATCCTTTAAATCCACCGTGGTCATGAATTGACCTTCCTGGATGGAAGGAAGAATTGTTCGAATGGTTTCCATTTTGAACGATGGAACCTTGAGAAACTTGTTTAGGATCTTGAGATCTAAGATTGGTCTGAACGTTCCCTCTTTTTTGGGAACTACGAACAGATTGGAGTAGAACCCCATCCCTTGTTCTCCTAATGGAACAGGATGAATCACTCCCATTTTTAACAGGTCTTCTACACAATGTAAGAATGCCTGTTTTTTTATGTGGTCTGAAGACAACTGAGACCTGTGGAACCTCCCCCTTGGGGGAAGCCCTTTGAATTCCAGAAGATAACCTTGGGAGACTATTTCTAGCGCCCAAGGATCCAGAACATCTCTTGCCCAAGCCTGAGCGAAGAGAGAGAGTCTGCCCCCCACCAGATCCGGTCCCGGATCGGGGGCCAACATCTCATGCTGTCTTGGTAGCAGTGGCAGGTTTCTTGGCCTGCTTTCCCTTGTTCCAGCCTTGCATTGGTCTCCAGGCTGGCTTGGCTTGAGAAGTATTACCCTCTTGCTTAGAGGACGTAGCACTTGGGGCTGGTCCGTTTCTACGAAAGGGACGAAAATTAGGTTTATTTTTGGCCTTGAAAGATCTATCCTGAGGAAGGGCGTGGCCCTTGCCCCCAGTGATATCAGAGATAATCTCTTTCAAGTCAGGGCCAAACAGCGTTTTCCCCTTGAAAGGAATGTTAAGCAATTTGTTCTTGGAAGACGCATCCGCTGACCAAGATTTTAACCAAAGCGCTCTGCGCGCCACAATAGCAAACCCAGAATTTTTCGCCGCTAACCTAGCCAATTGCAAAGTGGCGTCTAGGGTGAAAGAATTAGCCAATTTGAGAGCACGGATTCTGTCCATAATCTCCTCATAAGAAGGAGAATTACTAGTGATCGCCTTTTCTAGCTCATCGAACCAGAAACACGCGGCTGTAGTGACAGGGACAATGCATGAAATTGGTTGTAGAAGGTAACCTTGCTGAACAAACATCTTTTTAAGCAAACCTTCTATTTTTTTATCCATAGGATCTTTGAAAGCACAACTATCTTCTATGGGTATAGTGGTGCGTTTGTTTAGAGTAGAAACCGCCCCCTCGACCTTGGGGACTGTCTGCCATAAGTCCTTTCTGGGGTCGACCATAGGAAACAATTTTTTAAATATGGGGGGAGGGACGAAAGGTATACCGGGCCTTTCCCATTCTTTATTTACAATGTCCGCCACCCGCTTGGGTATAGGAAAAGCTTCGGGGGGCCCCGGGACCTCTAGGAACTTGTCCATTTTACATAGTTTCTCTGGGATGACCAAATTCTCACAATCATCCAGAGTGGATAACACCTCCTTAAGCAGAGCGCGGAGATGTTCCAACTTAAATTTAAATGTAATCACATCAGGTTCAGCTTGTTGAGAAATTTTCCCTGAATCTGAAATTTCTCCCTCAGACAAAACCTCCCTGGCCCCCTCAGACTGGTGTAGGGGCCCTTCAGAAACAATATCATCAGCGTCCTCATGCTCTTCAGTATTTTCTAAAACAGAGCAGTCGCGCTTTCGCTGATAAGTGGGCATTTTGGCTAAAATGTTTTTGATAGAATTATCCATTACAGCCGTTAATTGTTGCATAGTAAGGAGTATTGGCGCGCTAGATGTACTAGGGGTCTCTTGTGTGGGCAAGACTGGTGTAGACGAAGGAGGGGATGATGCAGTACCATGCTTACTCCCCTCACTTGAGGAATCATCTTGGGCATCATTTTCTCTAAATTTTGTGTCACATAAATCACATCTATTTAAATGAGAAGGGACCTTGGCTTCCCCACATTCAGAACACAGTCTATCTGGCAGTTCAGACATGTTAAACAGGCATAAACTTGATAACAAAGTACAAACAGAAATCTTCATCTCTTTTCTGTTTCAGAGTAAATAGTACATACCAGCACTATTTTAAAATAACAAACTCTTGATTGAATAATAAAAACTACAGTTAAACACTAAAAAACTCTAAGCCATCTCCGTGGAGATGTTGCCTGTACAACGGCAAAGAGAATGACTGGGGAAGGCGGAGCCTAGGAGGGATCATGTGACCAGCTTTGCTGGGCTCTTTGCCATTTCCTGTTGGGGAAGAGAATATCCCACAAGTAAGGATGACGCCGTGGACCGGACACACCTATGTTGGAGAAATAATAAATGCTTTTATTTTAGTACTGGCAGACTTTCTGCCAGTACTTAAGATGGCGGTGAAAAGTGTGGGCGGGGGAAGAGAGCTGTTTGAGGGGGGTCAGGAAGGGATCAGAGGGGATGCTGATCTCTACACTAAAGCTAAAATTAACCATGCAAGCTACCTAATTAACCAAGTGTGGTGCATAGTGGCATTTAGCAGCCTTCTAATTACCAAAAAGCAATGCCAAAGCCATATATGTCCGCTATTTCTGAACATAGGGGATCCCAGAGAAGTATTTACAACCATTTGTGCCATGATTGCACTAACCGTTTATAAATCATTTCAGTGAGAAACCTAAAATTGTGAAAAAGAGAACGTTTTTTTTTTTTTTATTTGATCGCATTTGGCAGTGAAATGGTGGCATGAAATATACCAAAATGGGCCTAGATCAATACTTTGGGTTATCTACTAAATATATATATATATATATATATATACACACACGTCAAGGTATATTCAGGGATTCCTGACAGATATCAGTGTTCCAATGTATCGCTAATTTTGAGAGAAAAAAATGGTTTGGAAATAGCAAAGTGCTACTTGTATTTATTGCCCTATAACTTGCAAAAAAAGCGAGAAAAACGATATACAATATGTGTGGGTACAGTAAATGATTAAGAGGACAATTACAGCTAAACACAAACACTGCAGAAATGTAAAAATAGTCCTGGTCCCAAACGGTCAGAAAATGGAAAAGTGCTGTGGTCACTAAGGGGTTAATGCATTACAAATAAACTATATTAAATGTACATGTGTCAACTGCTGTCAGCTCCTCTTTTTTTAGAGCATAGATGCACACAAATGCGCTAGATCAAGCATGTCTTGCCAACTAGCCCTAATAGATAATCAGTGAAAAACATAAAATTATGCTTACCTGATAATTTCATTTCCATCTGTGGGAGGAGAGCCCACGGCTTCATTCATTACTTGTGGGAATTAAGAACCTGGCCACCAGGAGGAGGCAAAGACACCCCAGCCAAAGGCTTAAATACCTACCCCACTGCCCTCAACCCCCAGTCATTCTGCCAAGGGAACAAGGAACAGTAGGAGAAATATCAGGGTATAAATGGTGCCAGAAGATTATTAATAAATAAAATATTAATAAATTTAGGTCCGCCCACCGGAGAAACGGGCGGGTGCAGTGGACTCTCTTCCCACAGATGGAAATGAAATTATCAGTTAAGCATAATTTATGTTTTCCATCTTAATGGGAGGAGAGTTTAACGCTTCATTCATTACTTGTGGGAACAAATATACAAGCTCTAGAGGACACTGATTGAAAAAAAAACGAGAGGGTAAAAGGAGCGGACCCTATACTGAGGGCACCACATCCTGCAGAACCTTTCTCCCAAAAGCTGCTTCCGCCAAAGCAAAAACGTCAAATTTATAACATTTTGCAAAAGTATGTAAGGAACACCACATGGCCGCCTTACAAATCTGCTCTGTAGAAGCCTTATTCTTAAAGGGCCAGTAAACCTAAAAAATAATGTTATATAATTCTGCACATAGTGCAGAATTATATAACATTATTTTTTAGGTTTACTGGCCCTTTAAAGGCCCAAGAAGAGGCCACAGCTCGAGTGAGCTTGTGTACAGCTGTCTCATATGCGGGACGGATCATACTCCTCAACCAAAAAGATAGAGAAGTGGCAGAAGCCCTTTGTCCCCTGCGCTTTCCTGAATAAGGACAAAGTCAGTCTGAAATCCTTCGTGGCCCGAACCACGTCCAGATTATGAAGTAACCTCTCCTTCGAAGAAGAAGTGTTAGGACACAAAGAAGGAACTACTATTTCCTGAATGATGTTACGACTGAACACCACCTTGGAAAGGAATCCAAATCCAGTGCAAAGAACAGCTTTATCGGCATGAAAAACCAAGTAGGGAGGCTCACATTGCAAGGCCACCAATTCCGAGACTCTGCTGGCCGATGCAATAGCCAGTAATAATAGGACTTTCCATGAAAGAACCTTAATGTCAAGTGCGTGCATAGGCTCTAATGGAGCCCTCTGCAAGACCTTAAGAACCAAGTTTAAGCTCCAAGGAGGAGCCGGATTCCTGAAGACAGGCCTGATCCTAACCCCCACGCAGTCAGCCTCAGAGAATCTAGATTTTGACGTAGAAAAGGACCTTGAACCAGCAGATCCCTGCGACAAGGTAACTTCCACGGCAGAGATGATGACATCGCCACCAGATCCGCAAACCACATCCTCCACGGCCACGATGGAGCAATCAGAATAGGTGAAGCTTGCTCCTGCTTGATGCGGGCCACTACCCGAGGTAGAAGAGGTAATATGTAAATTAGGTTGAAGTCCCAGGGTACTGCCAAGGCATCTATCAGTTCCGCCTGGGGAACCCTGGATCGCGACCCGTAATCTGGGTAGCTTGCAATTGAGTCTGGAAGCCATGAGATCCATCTCCGGCGTCCCCCATCTGTTGCAGATTTCTGCAAACATCTCGGGATGGAGGGACTATTCCCTTGGATGAAACGTTTGTCTGATCAGAAAATCCGCTTCCCAGTTGTCCACACCCGGAATGTGGATCGCTGAGAGCGAACAATTGTGAGTCTCCGCCTAATCCAGAATCTGAGATACTTCCCTCATGGCTAGGGAGCTTCTCGTCCCTCCCGATAGTTTATGTAAGCCAAGGAGGTAATGTTGTCCAACTGGAATCTGATGAATCGGAACGACCCCAGAAGGGGCCAAGCCCTCAGAGCGTTGATTATCGCTCGAAGTTCCAAAATATTTATCGGTAGACTCTATTCTTCTCAAGTCCATCTTCCCTGTGCCTTTTTGGCACCCCAAACAGCTCCCCATCCTGATAGGCTTGCATCCGTGGTCACAATCTCCCAGGATGGTCTCAAAAAGGATGTCCCCTGAGACAACTGCCCCGGTCGGGTCAACCAAGATAGGGACTCCCTCACCGGTCTGTTTAGAGATATCTGTTGGGACAGATCTGAATGATCGCCGTTCCATTGTCTCAACATGCACAGCTGAAGAGGTCTGAGATGGAACCTCGCAAATGGAATGACATCTATGCTGGATACCATGACATCTATGGTGGATACACCTGGCCACGCATGTCCTGGAGGATGTCTGAAGAGCTAGATAGTTGGGCGCAAGCTTGCAGCATCTCTGATCCGTCAAAAATATCTTCATGGCTGAAGAATCTATTATCGTACCCAGGAATTCCACCCTGTTGCTGGGGACCAATGAACTCTTTCCTTCGTTCATCTTCCACCCGTGGGACCGAAGGAGAAGAGCTCTTGAGTGATCCTCCGCAAGACTATAGGACGGAGCCTGGACCAGGATATCGTCCAGATAAGGTGCCACTGCAATTCCTCTGGCTCACGCTACTGCGAGAAGAGCTCCCAGAACCTTTGTGAAGACTCTTGGGGCAGTCGCCAGACCAAACGGAAGGGCCACAAACTGGAAGTGCTGGTCCAGGAAGGCGAATCTTAAGAAACCTGAAGTGATCCTTGTGTATTGGAAAGTGAAGGTAAGCGTCCTTCAGGTCTATATTCATCATTAATTGCCCCTCTTGAACCAGGGGCAAAAATTTACTTGATCGTCTCCATCTTGAATCATCTAGGCCTTGATTCATTCTAGAATTTCATTGAGAGGAGTCTCCACCTCGACTATAGCTGATAGAGCGTCACACCAGTAGGTAGCCGCACCAGCCACCGCAGCGACCGCCGCCACCGGTTGAAAAATGAACCCTGTGAGTTGGAACATCTTCAGCAGCATGGACTCCATCTTTTTATCCATGGGTTCCTTGAAAGGAGGAGCTATGCTCTAGCGGAATAGTCGTTCTCTTAGCAAGCATGGAGATAGCACCATCCACCTTAGAGACAGTTCCCCACAGTTCAAGCTGCACGTCCGGAACGGGGAAAAGCTTTTTAAAAGAAGAAGAGGGGGAAAAAGGACGAACCAAGTTTCTCCTATTCATTCTTATTAATGTTAGCCATTTTGACTGGAACCGGGAAGGCCTGAGGCACTACCCTGTCCTCATAAGCCCTATCCAGTTTAGGGGTCGAAGGTTCCTCTTGTAGTTTCGGTTCCGGAACCTCCAACGTAGCAAGCACTTCTTTCAGCAGAAGCGCAAATGCTCCATCTTAAATTGGAAATCTAGCTCTTCTGCTGACGGAGGCCTAGACAAACGGCCCTTCAAGTGTGACAGGGAAGTAGCGTCCCACCTGACATGGAATTGAGAGAAGAAAAGCAGGCAGCTGATTGCAAATGGAGCTGTTAAACTGAGTCGGGATGGTTTCTCAGAAAGACTCTCCCTGCATCTCCGGACTCTAACATTCACCCATGTTTTCACTGAGAGGCTGACAGGACTACTTAAAACTCCAGTCCCATTTCGAAGAGTACTACCCTCCATAAGAGACTACTCCGAATCTTCCGACACTTCTCTGCCAACCTCCTGTGACGAAAGGCAAGGAATGACTGGGGGATGAAGGGAGTGGGGGAGGTATTTAAGCCTTTGGCTGGGGTGTCTTTGCCTCCTCCTGGGGGCCAGGTTCTTAATTCTCACAAGTAATGAATGAAGCAGTGGACTCTCCTCCCATTAAGATGGAAATGGTAAACTGTAAAACAATTAAAGGGACACTGAACCCAAATTTTTTCTTTCGCGATTCAGATAGAGCATGAAATTTTAAGCAACTTTCTAATTTACTCCTATTATCAAATGTTCTTCATTCTCTTGGTATCTTTATTTGAAATGCAAGAATGTAAGTTTAGATGTGGCCCATTTTTGGTGAACAACCTGGGTTGTTCTTTCTGATTGGTGGATAAATTCATCCACCAATAAAAAAGTGCTGTTCAGAGTGCTGAACGCAAAAAAAAAAGCTTAGATGCCTTCTTTTTCAAATAAAGATAGCAAGAGAACGAAGAAAATTTGATAATCGGAGTAAATTAGAAAGTTGCTTAAAATTGCATGCTCTATCTGAATCATGAAAGAAAAAAATTGGGTTCAGTGTCCCTTTAATAGCATTAGATAAGCAGCACATTATACTTTTCTATACAGCAGCTCTATCTAAAGGATGTTGCACAGGTATTTGAAAATAGACCTTTATTATACTTACAATGCCATGAACTTCTGCAATTTTATTGATTAAATCAGGACGCTGCTTCTGAATAGCCAAATAGAAAGGATTGTTCAAAATGTCCTCATCATACATAGCCATAGGGATATTCAGTACTGAAAGTTTCTCAATGCCAAGGAAGCAATCATGTTTATTTCTGCTCCTTCAATTTCATTGTCATAATCTCGGAAATTGCAGCTTCTGGAAATCTGTGTTGATGGAAACATGCCAGGCCTAAGGGTGAAAAAAAAAAAAAAAACTTGATGAGAACAAACTTATCCAAAACAATCTAATTTTGCACTGAGAGATACATCTACCATTCAGTGAATGTAATAGGTAAAATAATAAACATGCAAGGCACAACATGGTTGGCCTTTAGAGGTTATTATTAAATTAGGCTGCTATACTGAAAGCAGTTTACAGATTTGGACTGGACTGATTTAAATTATTTTATCTGAAACATTTTTTTAAAAAGACATAAAAAATATACATTAAAAGGGACAGTAAAGCCAAAATTAAATTTTCATTATTGACATGATAGGGCATTTAACTGTAGACAACTTTCCAAACATACTTCTATTATTGAATTTGCTATGTTCTCCTGATATCCTTTGTTGAAATGCATACCTAGGTAAAATCATAGACAGTAATGCACTACTGGGAGCTAGCTGCTGATTGGTGACTGCATATATATGCCTCTTGTCATTGGCTCATGCAAACTAGCTCCCTTTAGTGCTTTGCTGCTCCTGCAAAAAAAGGATACCAAGACAATCTTTCACATTTTATAACTGAATTGGAAAGTTGTTTAAAAATGTGTGATCTTTCTGAATTATGAAAAGAAAAAAAAAAAAAGTGTCTTTTGTCCCTTTCATGTGTTTTCATTAAATATGTAAACTAAGTGCCTGATGATAAGGTTGTTTAACCCCTTAAGGACCGGGAATTTCAGACTAAAACTTCCCCAAAAGACCAGAGCATTTTTGCCATCACTACATTTAAACAGAAAAAAGAGCCTTGTTTTTTCTTTATTTACCTATCAAAACTATATATATCTATATATCTATATTAGTAGACAACCCGAAGTATTGATCTAGGCCCATTTTGGTATATTTCATGCCACCATTTCACTACCAAATGCGATCAAATAAAAAAATATTAGTTATCTTTTTCACAAACTTTAGGTTTCTCACTGAAATTATTTACAAACAGCTTGTACAATCATGGCACAAATGGTTGTAAAAGCTTCTCTGGGATCCCCTTTGTTCAGAAATAGACACATATGGCTTTGCCAATGCTTTTTGGGAATTAGAAGGCTGCGTTAATTATTCCCAGCAGTGAAGGGGTTAATCAGGTAGCTTGTAAGGTTAATTTTAGCTTTAGTGTAGCGGTTGCCCTCCCACCTGACACTTCCCACCCCCTGATCCCTCTCAAACTGCTCTCGTCCCTCTCCCACCCCCATTTTAAGTATTGGCAGACACTCTGTCAGTGTGCAGTTTTATTTTTTTTTGTCCTTAGTGTAGGATTACCCCCTTACCTTCCTACTTCCCTGATCCCTCCCAAAAAGCTCTCTAACCCTCCCCCTTCTAAACAATTCCCTCCATCTTAGGTACTGGCAGCTGTCTGCCAGTACCCAGTTTTCTATTATTTTTTTATTTATTTTAATTAAAATAAAAATTGTCTGTAGTGTAGCTGCCAACTCCCTCCCTCATTTACCCCCTCCAAGATACTTCCCTTACCATTTATTCCCCCCCTGCACTCTAGGATCCTCCTGTACCTCCTTCTCCCTCCCTGCCGCTCTTAGCATACATTTTTTCTGTAGTGCAGCAGTCCCACTTGTTACTGCCCCTCCCACCCCCCTCCAGCGATTGGGCTGCCCATCCGTCTCCCTCCTAACCTTGCCACACCACCAACGATCGGCACCACCGCTGCCCGATGCAAGATCACCACACAGAGAGGCCCAGGGCTTAACGGCCAGCGTCATTAAGGGGTTAAAGAATCCTGCTGCTAATACTACGAGGTATATATACACTTTACCTAGGAATTTCACAGAATGTCTAGCCTGTTTTTCAGCAAAGAATAATAGAATAGACAAAGGGGGGCACTATGAACAAATTGAAACCTGCGAAACCTCAACTCATTTCAAATAGAAAAGAAAAGATAGATTAGAGAATTTGATGAACAAACTGCCATCTCAAACTTAATAGAAAGAACAATCTTCTGATTAACATTGCATCATTGTTTCAGTCTTCTCAGATGAGAAGATTTTAATAACGAAAGCTAAACTCGACAAAGATATATTCTGATGAACATTGCATCATTTTAGTCTTTTATGTATTGCAGCAGGGATTTTACCTAAAAACATAAAATTATGCTTACCTGATTATTTTATTTCCATCGTGGGGAGGAGAGTCCACGGCTTCATTCATTACTTTTGGGAAACCCAAGCTTCAGAGGGCACTGAATGAAACTGGGAGGGTAAAGAGGAGGACCCTAATCTGAGGGCACCACAGCCTGTAAAACCTTTCTCCCAAAAACAGCTTCTGCAGAAGCAAAAACGTCAAATTTGTAAAACTTTGTAAAAAAGTGTGTAAGGAGGACCAGGTAGCCGCCTTACAAATCTGCTCCATAGAGGCCTCATTCTTGAAGGCCCAAGACGAAGCTACAGCTCTAGTTGAATGAGCCGTGATCCTCTGAGGAGGCTTATGTCCCGCTGTCTCATA
The DNA here is from genome assembly GCF_027579735.1 of Bombina bombina. NCBI lineage: Eukaryota > Metazoa > Chordata > Amphibia > Anura > Bombinatoridae > Bombina > Bombina bombina. Next base: position 1,294,200,863 of record NC_069499.1, on the reverse strand, counting down.
GGCCAAGCGAATCAAGCTCCTCAACCAAAAGGACAAAGAAGTAGAAGAGGCCCTCTGCCCCTTGCGCTTCCCGGAACACACCACAAAAAGAGATGTAGACTGTATGAAATTCTTCGTAGCCTGAAGATTGAACTTTAAGGCACAATCCACATCCAGGTTATGAAGTAACCTCTCCTTAGAAGAAGAAGGGTTAGGACACAAAGAACTAGAAGGAACAATTATTTCCCGATTGATGTTACGGTTAGACACCACCTTGGGAAGAAACCCCAAACTGGTGCGAAGAACAGCCTTATCTGCAGATAAGGAGGCTTGAATTGCAAGACAGCCAGCTCAGATACTCTGCATGCCGATGCAATGGCCATCATAAAGAGGACCTTCCAGGACAGAATCTTAATGTCAATAGAATGCATAGGCTCGAACGGAACCCTCTGCAATACCTTAAGGACCAAGTTTAAGCTCCATGGGGGAGCAAACTGCCTAAAGACAGATCTGATTCTAGACAGAGCCTGAACAAAAGATTGAATGCCAGGAAGCTCAGAAGGGCTTGAGTAAGACCGAAGGGCAAGACAGACGGACACAATCTTCATGCGTCATTAATCTGCGAGAAATATTTTCATGGACATAGAGTCTATTTTCGTGCCAAGGAACTTCACCCTGTTGCTGGGAACCAGGGAACTCTTTCCTGAGTTGATCAGCCAACCATGAGATTGAAGCAATAAAAGAAGAGCCCTCGAATTATCCTCTGTGAGGTTGAACGACGGCGCCTGGACTAGGATGTCGTCTAAATAGGGCACCACAGCAATGCCCCTGGATCTGGCCACTGCAAGAAGCGCCCCCAAAACCTTTGTGAAGACTCTCAGGGCCGTTGCCAGGCCGAAGGGAAAGGCCACAAACTGGAAGTGTTGGTCCAGAAACGCAAATCTTAGGAAGTTGAAGTGGTCCCTGTGAATTGGAACATGAAGGTAAGCATCCTTAAAAAGTCTATTGTTGTCATGAACTGCCCCTCTTAAACTAGGGGCAGAATAGATCTGATCGTTTCCATTTTGAATGATGGAACAGTCAGAAACTTGTTTAAACACTTTAGGTCCAGAATCGGGCGGAACGTGCCTCCCGTAACCGTGGATATGATCAAATCCAATCCTGGACCGAACAGAATCTTTCCTTGAAAAGGCAGGGACTACAGACTCGACTTAGAGGTCATGTACTCAGACCAAGACTTTAGCCACAGAGCCCTGTGAGCTAAAACGGAGAATCCTGAAACCTTTGTGTTCAGGCGAATAATTTGCATATTGGCGTCACAAATGAAAGAATTGGAGACCTTTTACTCCTTAATCTTATCCTGTATTTCGTTGATGGAAGTCTCCCTCTCGACCATATGTGACGAAAGGCAAAGAATGACTGGGGGATGAGGGGAGTGAGGTAGGTATTTAAGCCTTTGGCTGGGGTGTCTTTGCCTCCTCCTGGTGGCCAAGTTCTTATTTCCCAAAAGTAATGAATGAAGCCGTTGACTCTCCTCCCCTGTAGATGGAAAGAAGTTCACCACCAATTGTCACTTTATTGTTGCGATAGATAAAAGTGGTATTGTATTCAAAATGTAATTCCTGGTAAATTAATTGATGAAAATAAAACACTGTAGCAATATCCAGGTTCAATTCTTCAATAAAATTGTTTCCATTTCATATAGTGCCTAAAACAAACTAAGCATTCTATAGAATGCTAAGTAAATGAGTAAAGATAATTATATTCCATACATTAACTGGAAGTTTTAGGCATTTTATTTGCTTGTTACATAAACATACACACACACACATAATAATAGTGTACATTTCTTGTCCCCTCAAAATAACTCAACACACAGTCATTAATGTCTAAACCATTGGCAACAAAAGTGAGTACACCCCTAAGTGGAAATGTCCAAAATGGGCCCATTTAGCCATTATCCCTCCTCAGTGTCATGTGACTCGTTAGTGTTACAAGGTTTCAAGGGTGAATGGGGAGCAGGTGTGTTAAATTTGGTGTTATCGCTCTCACACTCTCTCATACTGGCCACTGGAAGTTCAACATGGCACCTCATGGCAAAGAACTCTCTGAGGGTCTGAAAAAAAGAATTGTTGCTCTACATAAAGATGGCCTAGGCTAAAAGGAGATTGCCAAGACCTTGAAATTGAGCTGCAGCACGGTGGGAAAGAACATACAGCGGTTTCACAGGACAGGTTCCACTCAGAGGCCTCGCCATGGTCGACCAAAGAAGTTGAGTGCACGTACTCAGTGTCAAATAAAGAGGTTGTCTTTGGGAAATAGATGTATGAGTGCTGCCAGCATTGCTGCAGAGGTTATAGGGGTGGGGGGTCAGCCTGGCTGGCAGTGCTCCAACCATACACCGCACACTGCATCAAATTGGTCTGCATGGCTGTTGTCCCAGAAGGAAGCCTCTTCTAAAGATGATGTACAAGAAAGCCCACAAACAGTTTGCTAAAGACAAGCAGACTAATTAAATGGATTACAGGAACCATGTCCTGTGATCCGATGAGAACAAGATAAACTTATTTGGTTCAGATGGTGTCAAGCGTGTGTGGCGGCAACCAGATGAGGAGTAGAAAGACAAGTGTGTCTTGTGACATAATGAAGCAGAGCATGATCCCCTCCCTTCGGAGACTGGGCCACAGGGCAGTATTCCAACCTGCTAACTACCCTAAACACACCTCCAAGATGACCACTGCCTTGCTAAAGAAGCTGAGGGAAAAGATGATGGACTGGCCTAAACCCTATTGAGCATCTGTGGGGCATCCTCAAAAAGAAGGTGGGGGAGCGCAAGGTCTTTAACATCCACCAGCTCTGTGATGTCGTCATGGAGGAGTGGAAGAGGACTCCAATGGCAACCTGTGAAGCTCTGGTGAACTCCATGCCCAAGAGGGTTAAGGCAGTGCTGGAAAATAATGGTGGCCACACAAAATATTGACACTTTGGGGCCAATTTGGAGATTTCCACTTAGGGGGTGTACTCACTTTTGTTGCCAACAGTTTAGACATTAATGGCTGTGTGTTGAGTTATTTTGAGGGGACAGCAAATTTACACTGTTATACAGGCTGTACACTCACTACTTTATATTGTAGCAAAGTGTCATTTCTTCAGTGATGTCACATGAAAAGATATAATAAAATATTTACAAAAATGTGAGGGGTGTACTCACTTTTGTGAGATACTGTATATATTTTCTACTTTAGTTCAAAACACATAAAGTGGTTTACATTTGTATCCCCTTTAAAAAAAAATATATACATTTAAAAAAAAAAAAAAAAAGTGAAATTTAAATATATTTTTATATATATTTCAGAAAATAAAATCTAGATGAAATATGCAAGATATAACCCAAAATATAGTTTTACTTTCCATAAATAAAATATTAATGTGAACCAAAGCCCAGTAATTAAAAAAAAAAAATAATAATAATAAAATTAGACAGATGGCAGGAGAGAGAGAGGTTATTTGGTGATCTTCCTTTGTTTCCTGGGACGAGAGATTATACATCACAAATAAGTAGCTGAAAGCAGCTTTACCATAGCACAAGTACATCTGTCACAGCAGAGGCAGGCGAGTAAAAAACACAAGGAATCCACTTTTAACAATGACAAATGTAACAAAGTGGCTCTTGTTAACACAGGGTTCTAGGATCCGGACAATATTGGGATGCCCTTAAATTATATAACTGCCACTAATTATTGAATAAACTATTCAATAATATAATGGGAACCAAAACCAATAAGCCAGCAGTTTTCAGATAACATGGTGCTTAAAATATACAGGAAGACAAATTAAAACATGTTAATTAAAAATACAGCACAAGAAATTGTTAATGAGGATAACTTGATTAGTTCCTTACAAAGGGAGATGGATTTACCGCCTGTCTCTGCCTTTCTTAAATCATTTTCAACAACAATAAAAATAAAAAATGTTAATACAAATATAATCAGCACAACCCTAAGAAACAAAGATGCAGATTTTTTTAACACTTTTTTAACCTTTTGTCAACAAGCAGCAGTGTAATATAAATCTGCTGCTTGTTCCACTGAAATTGACCAAATCTAACCAAGTCTCACATCTCCTCCTCCTTTCTTACCGTTTCATAGACATCTTAGTTAAAGGGACAGTATACACTCAATTTCATATAAATGCATGTAATAGACAATACTATAAAGAATAAGATGCACAGATGCTGATATAAAAATCCAGTATAAAACCGTTTAAAAACTTACTTAGAAGCTCTTAGTTTAGCTCTGTTGAAAAGGTAGCTGGAAAGCTCACTGCAAGTGGGAAATAAGACACTCCCCCCCTCCCCCTTCTTTTGCATATGAAAAGACCCTTTACACAAACAGGAGCAAGCTGGAGAAGGTAGCTGACGGTATTCTCATAAAACTTTTGGGCTTGGTTAGGAGTCTGAAAATCAGAGTAACGTTATTTAAAAAGAAGTAAAACTATACATTTAAAAAAAAAAACTTTATGGGCTATATAAATAGATCATCTACAAAACATTTATGCAAAGAAAAAATATGAGTGTATAATGTCCCTTTAAAGGAGCAAAATGATTAGTAGGGGGTGACACCAGTACTTGTCACTATGCCTGTTGTCCTAACGTGGTGGTGGGGGAGGAACTAGCAACTGAAAACAAGGACATTTGCACAACTGACAAACATCTCATGCCACAAGGTGACTTCATGTTAGAAGGCCAACCTCTGTAACTGTCCTTACTACTAGGTTCAGCAGGGAATTATTCACTGTGAAGTGATCTGTGCTGTCACAGAAAGACGCATAAATGCAGCTGTGATTCCTTCATGCCATTTTACACAGCTGCTAGTTTCAAAGCTTGTGTGTGTGCGCACGTGTGTGTGTATGTGCATACATACGTATGTATGGATAGATTTAAAACTGCCGTGATTGACCTTAAAGGGACATAAAACCCAAATATTTTCTCTTTCATGATTCAGATAGAGAATACAATTTTAAACAACATTATATAATTTTCTTTATTTTAGGTAGCCTTTATTAAAGAAATAGCATTGCCCATGTGTAAGCGCATCTATGTGCAGCCACTAATCAGCAGCTATGTGTTACAAGAGAAAGGGAGGACGACGGCACTACTGGTGCTGCGTTCTTATTAGTATTAGTATCTCTCATATATATTAATAATATTGTTAGAGACAATCTAAATATACTTAGGAACTTAGGTGCTGTACACTTGAAGAAAGCAACTAGAAAATATCAATTGCTGGAAGCAATTGAAAAGAGTGTACTTACATAGCACTCAGCAGCACAAATTTTTAACTAGCTAGATACCTTAGGTGAGGAAGCCCAAGAAAGGCAAGTTAAAACTTAACTTTTATTAACTCTATTAAAAAATAACAAATTGCTAAAAAATATCAGCCAGTGTGACCGAGAGCGAAAGTGATTTTAAGGGGGTAAGGTTACCTCCCAAATCACAATATATATAATATAAATACCCCTGTATAATATCCTGAGGGAGTGATACAAGTGTATCTCTTGAATCTGTTGGTTAAGGTGTGAGTCGATATCACAATAGGAGTACCCCTGCTATTATTCTTTATCTGAGTCCGGGGATGTAAAGAGTAAAGTCACACTTTCCCAAATAAATGAATTAGATACAGTTGTCTCTGGGAGATGAGAGCTTTCAACGCTTTAGTATAATTAAATTTGATATAATGTACCAGGATAGATAGGGTCCTCTCATTATTTGCCCATCAATTGAGGGTTACTAGTGAGATTCCCGTTATCCTTTTATTTGTCTAGCATAATATAGTGTCCTGGTATGGCTGGGATTTATTATATGAGTGGTACTGAAAATACAGTAATCAATTACTAAAGCCTCCAGGATGTGTTGACTCTAACAGTATCCACACTATTGCAACAAATTAACATTATATTGTGGTAAGCTATCTGGAGAATTAAATAATTTACTGAAATAGAATAATTATATGGTTCCCAAAATAATAGCTTCGATTTTGCCCTAGTTGTTTTGGTCTCATTCATATATAGAACACTGTTGTGATATAAGTCAAAACTGCCTTCTTACTCAATAATTCTTATGTAGTAAGTCAATCTCCAATAGTAGTACACAAAGATCAATTCCCCAAATGTATTCTAGTAATATATTGTTGGTTATTGTAGTGTAATAACATTGAGAGGTGCTTGGTGTGACATACTTGGGTATAGTGAGACTTCAAGGACACTTGCACCTTGGGTGCGTATCAATCCCTGTGAATTTATTGATTAGAAGGTAAAATTATATGATTACCCTAGGCGCTATTTGTGGCAAACGACCGCCATTCCTATAAAACCAGTATTTCCCTTAGTCTGATCTGATTGGTTGTATATACTGACTCACCCGGTCTTACAAAGTACGTTGCTAATACAGATAATACACAGACGTTTTAGTGCTTTGGTTATCTCAAGTGTGTTATTTGGCAGATAACTTGCACTTAGTGTCAAAGTGCCTTTCCGCGACTTGTGCTATGGTTACTGTTAGATTAAATATATTGTTGTTGTATTTATTATAATTAGCACAGTGATATCGCTGGAAAAGCCACTTTAAATACTTATCGTAGAATATCTTAATTGGTTTCCCGACTTATAATTTCTGTGGGTACACTCTATTTGTAACTAATAGTGCAGTTATCTGGTATGTCTGAAGGGAAACGCTCGTTTAGTTCTTTAGGTTGGAAATAGTAGTATAAGCAGACCAGTATAAAACTGAGTATAAATGGGTTTCTGCTGGTATATAGTTAACGGTTTTAATTCCCGACTATCGGTTTGTTTTAAATTGTTTTTCTTCCTTTCCCCCAGTGGCTATAATATCTTAGCGGCCGCTGGGAGATGGTAGTTATAGGGATACTTAGGTCAAATAAATTCTTGAGTTGTCTAAAGCGTAAATAGGTTTCAACCAAGCACTCTCACATACATACAGGTTTAAATTAAATTCTGATAAAGCATTCGCTCAACAAGTCACACTGCTGTTTAAGTTTAAAAAGGAGAGGTAATCTCCTGTAGCCCTAAAGGTGGGGCGCCCGCCTTTCTTAGGGCTTTTTATTGGCTGTTCTCAGGGAGGCTGGTCCCTATTCTGACGATCTGGTTGGTTCGTCCCTTCTTTCTTACTATAGGTTGCGAGTGGAGGTGTGTACTGTCGTCATTGCCAGGTTGCTACCCACTTTATGACGACTGTGTAAAATATTACTATTGCATTGGTTATTAATGCAGGACTAGACGTTTATATCACTGTAAACAGGAGATAACGAGATGAATCTATAGCTGCCAAGAAAAGGATTTGTGCGTTTATTCGGAACTGTGGCATGTTCGGATGGACTTATTTGGTGTGTCTACTTGTAATTAAAAATGCTGCAAGAATAAAAGATGAAAAATACAATAAAAGATTAAGGGATTTTTTGGAAAGTTTGCTTCCTTAGAACAAGCGAGTAAACATTATTTCAGATATAATCATTAAGGTGGGAAGGTGGTCCCAAATAGAACTAGGTTCCTAACTTTATATACTTTGAGTCTGTAGTGGTATGTCAGTTTTGTGTGTTGGGATATTCCCAACCCAAAAGTAAATAAAATTTCGTCGGTTACTTCTTACTAAAGTTAAGCTGTCTAATTAACGTGAATCGTGCGGGGAAAAGAATATCATCCACTATTTTATCATATTAGGTTGAACGCTTCTGTGCCTAGATTAAGTTTTAACAAAAGGTATTTTATTTTTTTGTAATCATATCTACCTATTATTATATATTTGTGATTTGGTTTTTTCAGGTTGTGCAAAAGTGCATAGGGTGTCGGGGTCCTCTTATCCCCTATTCAGGGGTACTATACGTGTCCAAGTGACATATCAAAATTGTATATATTGGGAAAAGGTGATGTAAAAAGCAAGGGGTGACGGTGCCAAGGTTAAGGAATAATATTTGAGGTGGGCAAAGTGTCGTGAATGTTGTCAGGGGGTAAAGGGGAGAAAGAAAAAGGGGGGGGGGGGGAGGTGGTGCTAAAAACAAAAAAGAAAATTTAGAGATTGTAGGGATGTGTTTTTAAATTTTGATTATAGATTTAATGTGCAGCTTGACTCTAGATACAAAAGTCGATAACACTAGTACCATGTTATGGCCTTGTATTACTGGATGGCCTCTGTGTTCCTTCCTTCTGCACAGTACAGATTGACTTTAAGATTCTTGAATTGTTTATTATACCTGCACTAAGATAGTGCGATTATTATCGTTATATTTTTCTTGTTACCATTTGGCTTGATAATATTGTCCCAGTTATATGTCTGTGCAATTAACTCCATATCCCCCCAATTATAGTCTCATGTTTTTCTACTCAGCTGTGTACCCCCTAATCTGTTATTGTGTTTTTGATTTATTAGTTTCTTCTTCTCATTGGTTATCAAATTTGAAACTCAGAGATTTTCATTTTTATAAAAAACAGTAATAATTGTTTTGTTCATTTAACCCTTTGGGGTGTACGCTGTCAAGAATTTATTTGACCTAAGTATCCCTATAACTACCATCTCCCAGCGGCCGCTAAGATATTATAGCCACTGGGGGAAAGGAAGAAAAACAATTTAAAACAAACCGAAAAACAATTTAAAACAAACCGATAGTCGGGAATTAAAACCGTTAACTATATACCAGCAGAAACCCATTTATACTCAGTTTTATACTGGTCTGCTTATACTACTATTTCCAACCTAAAGAACTAAACGAGCGTTTCCCTTCAGACATACCAGATAACTGCACTATTACAAATAGAGTGTACCCACAGAAATTATAAGTCGGGAAACCAATTAAGATATTCTACGATAAGTATTTAAAGTGGCTTTTCCAGCGATATCACTGTGCTAATTATAATAAATACAACAACAATATATTTAATCTAACAGTAACCATAGCACAAGTCGCGGAAAGGCACTTTGACACTAAGTGCAAGTTATCTGCCAAATAACACACTCGAGATAACCAAAGCACTAAAACGTCTGTGTATTATCTGTATTAGCAACGTACTTTGTAAGACCGGGTGAGTCAGTATATACAACCAATCAGATCAGACTAAGGGAAATACTGGTTTTATAGGAATGGCGGTCGTTTGCCACAAATAGCGCCTAGGGTAATCATATAATTTTACCTTCTAATCAATAAATTCACAGGGATTGATACGCACCCAAGGTGCAAGTGTCCTTGAAGTCTCACTATACCCAAGTATGTCACACCAAGCACCTCTCAATGTTATTACACTACAATAACCAACAATATATTACTAGAATAAATTTGGGGAATTGATCTATGTGTACTACTATTGGAGATTGACTTACTACATAAGAATTATTGAGTAAGAAGGCAGTTTTGACTTATATCACAACAGTGTTCTATATATGAATGAGACCAAAACAACTAGGGCAAAATCGAAGCTATTATTTTGGGAACCATATAATTATTCTATTTCAGTAAATTATTTAATTCTCCAGATAGCTTACCACAATATAATGTTAATTTGTTGCAATAGTGTGGATACTGTTAGAGTCAACACATCCTGGAGGCTTTAGTAATTGATTACTGTATTTTCAGTACCACTCATATAATAAATCCCAGCCATACCAGGACACTATATTATGCTAGACAAATAAAAGGATAACGGGAATCTCACTAGTAACCCTCAATTGATGGGCAAATAATGAGAGGACCCTATCTATCCTGGTACATTATATCAAATTTAATTATACTAAAGCGTTGAAAGCTCTCATCTCCCAGAGACAACTGTATCTAATTCATTTATTTGGGAAGGTGTGACTTTACTCTTTACATCCCCGGACTCAGATAAAGAATAATAGCAGGGGTACTCCTATTGTGATATCGACTCACACCTTAACCAACAGATTCAAGAGATACACTTGTATCACTCCCTCAGGATATTATACAGGGGTATTTATATTATATATATTGTGATTTGGGAGGTAACCTTACCCCCTTAAAATCACTTTCGCTCTCGGTCACACTGGCTGATATTTTTTAGCAATTTGTTATTTTTTAATAGAGTTAATAAAAGTTAAGTTTTAACTTGCCTTTCTTGGGCTTCCTCACCTAAGGTATCTAGCTAGTTAAAAATTTGTGCTGCTGAGTGCTATGTAAGTACACTCTTTTCAATTGCTTCCAGCAATTGATATTTACTAATCAGCAGCTATTGAGCAAATTTTTATATGCTTTTCAACAAAGAATATCAAGTGAACAAAGCAAATTAGAAAGTTTTTTACAATTGCATGCTCTGTCTAAATGACAAAAAAAAAATGTGGGTTTCATGTCACTTTAAAAGGGACAGTCTAGTCAAAATTAAAAACTTTCATGATTCAGACGGGGCATGCAATTTTAAACAACTTTACTATTTACTTTGTTCTCTTGGCATTCTTTGCTGAAAGCTAAACCTAGGTAGACAAACTAATTTCTAAACTGTTAAAAACTACCTCCTATCTCAGTGCATTTTGACAGTGTCTCACAGCTGAGGCAGTGCTAGTTCATATAGATAACATTGTGCTCACTCCTGTGGAGTTAAGAGTCAGCACTGATTGGCTAAAAACATAATTTATGTAAGAACTTACCTGATAAATTCATTTCTTTCATATTAGCAAGAGTCCATGAGCTAGTGACGTATGGGATATACATTCCTACCAGGAGGGGCAAAGTTTCCCAAACCTCAAAATGCCTATAAATACACCCCTCACCACACCCACAATTCAGTTTAACGAATAGCCAAGAAGTGGGGTGATAAAAAAGTGCGAAAGCATATAAAATAAGGAATTGGAATAATTGTGCTTTATACAAAAATCATAACCACCACAAAAAAAGGGCGGGCCTCATGGACTCTTGCTAATATGAAAGAAATGAATTTATCAGGTAAGTTCTTACATAAATTATGTTTTCTTTCATGTAATTAGCAAGAGTCCATGAGCTAGTGACGTATGGGATAATGATTACCCAAGATGTGGATCTTTCCACACAAGAGTCACTAGAGAGGGAGGGATAAAATAAAGACAGCCAATTCCTGCTGAAAATAATCCACACCCAAAATAAAGTTTAATGAAAAACATAAGCAGAAGATTCAGACTGAAACTGCTGCCTGAAGTACTTTTCTACCAAAAACTGCTTCAGAAGAAGAAAATACATCAAAATGGTAGAATTTAGTAAAAGTATGCAAAGAGGACCAAGTTGCTGCTTTGCAAATCTGATCAACCGAAGCTTCATTCCTAAACGCCCAGGAAGTAGAAACTGACCTGGTAGAATGAGCTGTAATCCTCTGAGGCGGAGTTTTACCCGACTCAACATAGGCAAGATGAATTAAAGATTTCAACCAAGATGCCAAAGAAATGGCAGAAGCTTTCTGGCCTTTTCTAGAACCGGAAAAGATAACAAATAGACTAGAAGTCTTTCGGAAAGATTTAGTAGCTTCAACATAATATTTCAAAGCTCTAACAACATCCAAAGAATGCAATGATTTCTCCTTAGAATTCTTAGGATTAGGACATAATGAAGGAACCACAATTTCTCTACTAATGTTGTTGGAATTCACAACTTTAGGTAAAAATTCAAAAGAAGTTCGCAACACCGCCTTATCCTGATGAAAAATCAGAAAAGGAGACTCACAAGAAAGAGCAGATAATTCAGAAACTCTTCTGGCAGAAGAGATGGCCAAAAGGAACAAAACTTTCCAAGAAAGTAATTTAATGTCCAATGAATGCATAGGTTCAAAAGGAGGAGCTTGAAGAGCTCCCAGAACCAAATTCAAACTCCAGGGAGGAGAAATTGACTTAATGACAGGTTTTATACGAACCAAAGTTTATACAAAACAATGAATATCAGGAAGAATAGCAATCTTTCTGTGAAAAAGAACAGAAAGAGCAGAGATTTGTCCTTTCAAGGAACTTGCAGACAAACCCTTATCTAAACCATCCTGAAGAAACTGTAAAATTCTCGGTATTCTAAAAGAATGCCAAGAAAAATGATGAGAAAGACACCAAGAAATATAAGTCTTCCAGACTCTATAATATATCTCTCTAGATACAGATTTACGAGCCTGTAACATAGTATTAATCACAGAGTCAGAGAAACCTCTTTGACCAAGAATCAAGCGTTCAATCTCCATACCTTTAAATTTAAGGATTTCAGATCCTGATGGAAAAAAGGACCTTGTGACAGAAGGTCTGGTCTTAACGGAAGAGTCCACGGTTGGCAAGAGGCCATCCGGACAAGATCCGCATACCAAAACCTGTGAGGCCATGCCGGAGCTACCAGCAGAACAAACGAGCATTCCTTCAGAATCTTGGAGATTACTCTTGGAAGAAGAACTAGAGGCGGAAAGATATAGGCAGGATGATACTTCCAAGGAAGTGATAATGCATCCACTGCCTCCGCCTGAGGATCCCGGGATCTGGACAGATATCTGGGAAGTTTCTTGTTTAGATGAGACGCCATCAGATCTATTTCTGGAAGTTCCCACATTTGAACAATCTGAAGAAATACCTCTGGGTGAAGAGACCATTCGCCCGGATGCAACGTTTGGCAACTGAGATAATCCGCTTCCCAATTGTCTACACCTGGGATATGAACCGCAGAGATTAGACAGGAGCTGGATTCCGCCCAAACCAAAATTCGAGATACTTCTTTCATAGCCAGAGGACTGCGAGTCCCTCCTTGATGATTGATGTATGCCACAGTTGTGACATTGTCTGTCTGAAAACAAATGAACGATTCTCTCTTCAGAAGAGGCCAAAACTGAAGAGCTCTGAAAATTGCACGGAGTTCCAAAATATTGATCGGTAATCTCACCTCCTGAGATTCCCAAACTCCTTGTGGCGTCAGAGATCCCCACACAGCTCCCCAACCTGTGAGACTTGCATCTGTTGAAATTACAGTCCAGGTCGGAAGCACAAAAGAAGCCCCCTGAATTAAACGATGGTGATCTGTCCACCACGTTAGAGAGTGTCGAACAATCGGTTTTAAAGATATTAATTGAGATATCTTTGTGTAATCCTTGCACCATTGATTCAGCATACAGAGCTGAAGAGGTCGCATGTGAAAACGAGCAAAGGGGATCGCGTCCGATGCAGCAGTCATAAGACCTAGAATTTCCATGCATAAGGCTACCGAAGGGAATGATTGTGACTGAAGGTTTCGACAAGCTGAAATCAATTTTAGACGTCTCTTGTCTGTTAAAGACAGAGTCATGGACACTGAATCTATCTGGAAACCCAGAAAGGTTACCCTTGTCTGAGGAATCAATGAACTTTTTGGTAAATTGATCCTCCAACCATGATCTTGAAGAAACAACACAAGTCGATTCGTATGAGATTCTGCTAAATGTAAAGACTGAGCAAGTACCAAGATATCGTCCAAATAAGGAAATACCACAATACCCTGTTCTCTGATTACAGACAGAAGGGCACCGAGAACCTTTGTAAAAATTCTTGGAGCTGTAGCTAGGCCAAACGGCAGAGCCACAAACTGGTAATGCTTGTCCAGAAAAGAGAATCTCAGGAACTGATAATGATCTGGATGAATCGGAATATGCAGATATGCATCCTGTAAATCTATTGTGGACATATAATGCCCTTGCTGAACAAAAGGCAAGATAGTCCTTACAGTTACCATCTTGAACGTTGGTATCCTTACATAACGATTCAATATTTTTAGATCCAGAACTGGTCTGAAGGAATTCTCCTTCTTTGGTACAATGAAGAGATTTGAATAAAACCCCATCCCCTGTTCCGGAACTGGAACTGGCATAATTACTCCAGCCAACTCTAGATCTGAAACACAATTCAGAAATGCTTGAGCTTTCACTGGATTTACTGGGACACGGGAAAGAAAAAATCTCTTTGCAGGAGGTCTCATCTTGAAACCAATTCTGTACCCTTCTGAAACAATGTTCTGAATCCAAAGATTGTGAACAGAATTGATCCAAATTTCTTTGAAAAAACGTAACCTGCCCCCTACCAGCTGAGCTGGAATGAGGGCCGCACCTTCATGAGGACTTAGAAGCAGGCTTTGCCTTTCTAGCAGGCTTGGATTTATTCCAGACTGGAGAGGGTTTCCAAACTGAAACTGCTCCTGAGGATGAAGGATTAGGCTTTTGTTCTTTGTTGAAACGAAAGGAACGAAAACGATTATTAGCCCTGTTTTTACCTTTAGATTTTTTATCCTGTGGTAAAAAAGTTCCTTTCCCACCAGTAACAGTTGAGATAATAGAATCCAACTGAGAACCAAATAATTTGTTACCCTGGAAAGAAATGGAAAGTAGAGTTGATTTAGAAGCCATATCAGCATTCCAAGTCTTAAGCCATAAAGCTCTTCTAGCTAAAATAGCTAGAGACATAAACCTGACATCAACTCTGATAATATCAAAAATGGCATCACAGATAAAATTATTAGCATGCTGAAGAAGAAGAATAATATCATGAGAATCATGATCTGTTACTTGTTGCGCTAAAGTTTCCAACCAAAAAGTTGAAGCTGCAGCAACATCAGCCAAAGATATAGCAGGTCTAAGAAGATTACCTGAACACAGATAAGCTTTTCTTAGAAAGGATTCAATTTTCCTATCTAAAGGATCCTTAAACGAAGTACCATCTGACGTAGGAATAGTAGTACGTTTAGCAAGGGTAGAAATAGCCCCATCAACTTTAGGGATTTTGTCCCAAAATTCTAATCTGTCAGACGGCACAGGATATAATTGCTTAAAACGTTTAGAAGGAGTAAATGAATTACCCAATTTATCCCATTCTTTGGAAATTACTGCAGAAATAGCATTAGGAACAGGAAAAACTTCTGGAATAACCACAGGAGATTTAAATACCTTATCCAAACGTTTAGAATTAGTATCAAGAGGACCAGAATCCTCTATTTCTAAAGCAATTAGTACTTCTTTAAGTAAAGAACGAATAAATTCCATTTTAAATAAATATGAAGATTTATCAGCATCAATCTCTGAGACAGAATCCTCTGAACCAGAAGAGTCATCAGAATCAGAATGATGATGTTCATTTAAAAATTCATCTGTAGGGAGAGAAGTTTTAAAAGATTTTTTACGTTTACTAGAAGGAGAAATAACAGACATAGCCTTCTTTATGGATTCAGAAACAAAATCTCTTATGTTATCAGGAACATTCTGCACCTTAGATGTTGAAGGAACTGCAACAGACAATGGTACTTTACTAAAGGAAATATTATCTGCATTAACAAGTTTGTCATGACAATTAATACAAACAACAGCCGGAGGAATAGCTACCAAAAGTTTACAGCAGATACACTTAGCTTTGGTAGATCCAGCACTAGACAGCGATTTTCCTGTAGTATCTTCTGACTCAGATGCAACGTGAGACATCTTGCAATATGTAAGAGAAAAAACAACATATAAAGCAAAATTGATCAAATTCCTTAAATGACAGTTTCAGGAATGGGAAAAAATGCCAAAGAACAAGCTTCTAGCAACCAGAAGCAATGAAAAATGAGACTTAAATAATGTGGAGACAAAAGCGACGCCCATATTTTTTAGCGCCAAAAAAGACGCCCACATTATTTGGCGCCTAAATGCTTTTGGCGCCAAAAATGACGCCACATCCGGAACGCCGACACTTTTGGCGCAAAATAACGTCAAAAAATGACGCAACTTCCGGTGACACGTATGACGCCGGAAACGGAAAAGATTTTTTGCGCCAAAAAAGTCTGCGCCAAGAATGACGCAATAAAATGAAGCATTTTCAGCCCCCGCGAGCCTAACAGCCCACAGGGAAAAAGAGTCAAATTTTTGAAGGTAAGAAAAAATGATTAATTCAAATGCATTATCCCAAATATGAAACTGACTGTCTGAAAAATAAGGAATGTTGAATATTCTGAGTCAAGGCAAATAAATGTTTGAATACATATATTTAGAACTTTATAAACAAAGTGCCCAACCATAGCTTAGAGTGTCACAGAAAATAAGATTTACTTACCCCAGGACACTCATCTACATGTTTGTAGAAAGCCAAACCAGTACTGAAACGAGAATCAGCAGAGGTAATGGTATATATAAGAGTATATCGTCAATCTGAAAAGGGAGGTAAGAGATGAATCTCTACGACCGATAACAGAGAACCTATGAAATAGACCCCGTAGAAGGAGATCACTGCATTCAAATAGGCAATACTCTCCTCACATCCCTCTGACATTCACTGCACGCTGAGAGGAAAACCGGGCTCCAACTTGCTGCGGAGCGCATATCAACGTAGAATCTAGCACAAACTTACTTCACCACCTCCATCGGAGGCAAAGTTTGTAAAACTGAATTGTGGGTGTGGTGAGGGGTGTATTTATAGGTATTTTGAGGTTTGGGAAACTTTGCCCCTCCTGGTAGGAATGTATATCCCATACGTCACTAGCTCATGGACTCTTGCTAATTACATGAAAGAAATACAAGTCTGTCAAAAGCACAAAAATAAGGGGTCAGTCTGCAGAGTCTTAGATACAACGTAAACACAGAGGTAAAAAGTATATTAATATAACTGTTAGTTATGCAGAACTGGGGAATGGGTAATATTGGGATTATCTTTTTAAACAATAAAAATTCTGGAGTAGACTGTCCCTTTAGTCTATGCTAAACCCTAACTGCTGTTAATCCCTTAGGCCAAATGGACGTCATGCAGAACATAAAAATCGAAAGAGAGAGAACAGCACTCTATTAGATAGAACAGAAGCTAGAATAACTTCCATGCCTGTTCATTTTTATTGTAAATCCTCAGGGTGCGCATTCTTTTTGCACACTATGCCACTTCACAGAAAAATAATATCCTGTAGCATATCAGTCTTACCCTGCCTAAAGACAGTCCAGTGCCGAAATACCAGGCAATTCTTCTCTGAACAAGGGAAGCAACAACCCTAGACAATAGTTTCGGCCTTCTGTGGGCCTCGTCAGTGAGGTGCAGTTGTATCTCACTAAGGGCAAGTGTGCATGGAGTCCACACCTGGTTTCGGTTTTCCCATTACTCTTAGGATGACCCAAGAGCAATTTGCATAAAAATCGAAAGAGAGATAACAGCACTCCATAAGATAGAACAGAAGCTAGAATGACTTCCATGCCTGTTCATTTTTATTGAATTCCTCAGGGTGCCAGTTCTTTTTGCACACTATGCCCCTTCACAGAAAAAAAATATCCTGTAGCATATCAGTCTGACCCTGCCCAAAGACAGTCCAGCGCCGAAATACCAGGCAATTCTTCTCTGAACAAGGGAAGCAACAACCCCAGCCTGCCGCATAACATAGATCTAAGTCCATAACGCTGGAAGCCCAAGCAATATTGTGTTTTTATATGATCACCTTTGGCAGCAAAATAGTGGCATGAAACATATCAAAATGGCCTAGATCGGGGGCGTGTCTGACCAGCGGCCGAGATGGCTGCTTCTTTACATGGCTGAACAATAGAGTCGATAAATCCGCTATTTATCACTCAGAAGATTTGTAATCTGAGGCAATTTTTAACAATAAAACGGAGCCCAAGACGTGCTGAGCAGATCACAATGCTTTTAAAAGAGATTTCACCTTAATCAATGAAGTGCGTAGCGGAGGCCTTCTCAGTAATTTACATTATGGCGCCTAAGGAGCAATCCTTGTTGTCTGTTTTAGACCGTCTGCTGTGTGATCACTTTACCCACATGGCAACCCATCTGAAGGCAGCGTGGGGAAGCGCTGACAAGTAGGAGATGGTAGACCCCGCAACAGAATCCTAGACTGAGCTATGGTTGGAGAGGGGATCCATGGAACCGGAATATATAGAGACTCCTGAAAAGTCCGAAATCCCAGCAACTTTCTTACCTGTATTGGTGTCAGATGCGCTGTCCTCTGAGGTTGCAGGTGGAGTGGATGCGATGAGAAAAGATCTGGAGCAAGAGGTGAGGTGCGGTGTTATACTGTGCTACCTGACTGGAAATGCGATTGGAGGCCTAACTTTGACCCAATATGTGAAGGTGGATGGTGGAACAGAAGAGATATTGTCCGGGCTACATGTTTTGCCCACAGCTGGTACTGCAAGGATTTGTTTAGCTGATCAGAAAACGGAACAGTTGAAGATTGTCAGTTCTCCGGCTGGAGCCCTGAGCTACCTTCTTGCAAGTGCCCTAGCTTTGATTATTCTGAAACGTAATGGATTTCGGGACAGATCCAGCATTGGATAGAAACCTACAATAGCGGGGTCTATGAGAACCCTATCGAAGATCGAAGTACAAAGTGGGTTTAAGCCTAAACAGTCTATGTTGAAGATTCCGCTAAGAACAGTACTCCTCTTGGTCCTACTTACCTCTATCAGAATTGTGGCTACAAGCTTATGTGTACTGTTCTCCTTTGCATTATATATGCAAACATTTGCCCTAGTTTTTAATACATAGAAACTTCACTGTGTAGCTGCTATTTTTGCACTGTATGGGTGGTATTTCTGTTTTCATATTGTAATGCTCCTATAACAGCCCTCCTATGTTACCTGTAATACGCCTAACACAGCACCTCCTATTTTACCTGCCTATAAAACGTCACATCCTTCTCCTATTCCTTGCTTGATTATTTTGTTCTCATGTGTATGTATGATTACAACTTCTACTCTCTCCTGAGAAAACTTCCTCTACCGGATCAAATCAAGCTCCTATTGATCTTCGAAACAGCTCACTAGCTGTTTTCAACTCCGATACCTCTGTCTCTCTCGAGAGAGACCACTCATCTCTCCTGAGTCCAGCGGATACGTCACGGAACCTTCCACTGCCGCACTGAAGCGTTTACACGCTAAAGTCGCTCCGGATCTGCTTACAGCTGCTCCTCATCACCCGGATTCTCAAATCTTTCGGTTTCTCTTAGACTGTTTCTGGATACAGCCTCTTGGCGATACACCTGCAACTAGTGATCAAAATCTGCAGACATCTGTCACTCAGCATTCATTCCAGCTGACCGCAAGTATATTACTTTGTTGCAAAATGAACTTTACTCAAAACTGTTTAGTACTTAATTGAACTATTGGGATTTGCTTCTGTGACTTTTAGTGATTATTCAAGTAACCATTTTTGCAAAGTATCTCTGAACTACCTTATCTTTAAATCAAGTTTGGTTCTTTATCCATTATATATTAATCTTTGGTCTAATAACAGTTTATAGTTCATACCAAACCTTTCCGTAATTAGTTTTTCAGCCTCAGTCAATTCCTTACGGTTTCTCAGGTGGTTACTTGAAATGTGAGGAATCTCTTTGAATTAACTGCACTATTACTTAACCCATCGATAACTCATAATTTCTGGGTATCAAATATTGCTACAAAACATCCATTTAGCAGCACAACATATAACCATATTCAAACTCTTACACATATATAGCTCTGATATAGATTGAACTGCCTTTTATTATGCTACATCACATATGACAACGTTTTAGTTCGATACCATGGATATAGCAGAGATAAATAATAAAGTGTGAGTATTCAGTTGTTTTTTTACTATACCGCTTGTTCCAGGTGTTCTGATTAATGAGATATGATTTACACACCTATATTTCTGACTTTGTAGAAAGCCCCTCCCTCTGATACTATAGATTAACATTGCGCTGTCGGCGGACGGGACAGCACATAACACCTTCTCTGTAAAAGTTAGAGGGAGCTCTACTAACTATGCCCAAACAGGACTCTATTCAGAACAATTATAGCATTCAATCAAGCTAACCTGGAAATTAATCACACAGAGTAATACACTACTAAAGCTTTTTATAGATAACGAATGTGTTGCTGCAAATCTTTAGATGCCTCTCAACCTTAAGCAACCCTTAATGCAGTCCAATTGGGAAAAGCAGGCATCAGCATTCCCCTTCTATGTTGCCATGATAAACCCCCGACAAGAGATTTTTTCCAACCAGCAACTTAGATTCCGCTAGCATTGAATTCCCTGACAATGTACTATAAGCTAATCATTCCTAAACTACCTGGTGCCACCCCTGATTATATGGGACCTATATGTTATACCTTTTATTTTTAATACTAGGGTCTCTAGCTATTGATTACTTATATATAGTGATGAAGGCTTAGACATGAATAAGACATTTTCCATATCTTTAATCACACACCTACGTAGAACTACCAATGAAGACTACATAGCCTGAAAAAACATAATTTATGCTTACCTGATAAATTCCTTTCTTCTGTTGTGTGATCAGTCCACGGGTCATCATTACTTCTGGGATATAACTCCTCCCCAACAGGAAATGCAAGAGGATTCACCCAGCAGAGCTGCATATAGCTCCTCCCCTCTACGTCAGTCCCAGTCATTCGACCAAGAATCAACGAGAAAGGAGTAACCAAGGGTGAAGTGGTGACTGGAGTATAATTTAAAAGATATTTACCTGCCTTAAAACAGGGCGGGCCGTGGACTGATCACACAACAGAAGAAAGGAATTTATCAGGTAAGCATAAATTATGTTTTCTTCTGTTATGTGTGATCAGTCCACGGGTCATCATTACTTCTGGGATACCAATACCAAAGCAAAAGTACACGGATGACGGGAGGGATAGGCAGGCTCATTATACAGAAGGAACCACTGCCTGAAGAACCTTTCTCCCAAAAATAGCCTCCGAAGAAGCAAAAGTGTCAAATTTGTAAAATTTGGAAAAAGTATGAAGCGAAGACCAAGTTGCAGCCTTGCAAATCTGTTCAACAGAGGCCTCATTCTTAAAGGCCCAAGTGGAAGCCACAGCTCTAGTGGAGTGAGCTGTAATTCTTTCAGGAGGCTGCTGTCCAGCAGTCTCATAGGCTAAACGTATTATGCTACGAAGCCAAAAGGAGAGAGAGGTAGCAGAAGCTTTTTGACCTCTCCTCTGTCCAGAATAAACGACAAACAGGGAAGAAGTTTGGCGAAAATCTTTAGTTGCCTGCAAGTAGAACTTGAGGGCACGAACTACATCCAGATTGTGTAGAAGACGTTCCTTCTTTGAAGAAGGATTTGGACACAAGGATGGAACAACAATCTCTTGATTGATATTCCTGTTAGTGACTACCTTAGGTAAGAACCCAGGTTTAGTACGCAGAACTACCTTGTCTGAGTGAAAAATCAGATAAGGAGAATCACAATGTAAGGCTGATAACTCAGAGACTCTTCGAGCCGAGGAAATAGCCATTAAAAACAGAACTTTCCAAGATAACAATTTTATATCAATGGAATGAAGGGGTTCAAACGGAACACCCTGTAAAACGTTAAGAACTAAGTTTAAACTCCATGGCGGAGTAACAGCTTTAAACACAGGCTTGATTCTAGCTAAAGCCTGACCAAAGGCCTGGACGTCTGGATTTTCTGACAGACGCCTGTGTAACAAGATGGACAGAGCTGAAATCTGTCCCTTTAATGAACTAGCTGATAAACCCTTTTCTAAACCTTCTTGTAGAAAGGACAATATCCTAGCGATCCTAACCTTACTCCAGGAGTAACCTTTGGATTCGCACCAGTATAGGTATTTACGCCATATTTTATGGTAAATCCTTCTGGTAACAGGCTTCCTAGCCTGTATCAGGGTATCAATAACCGACTCAGAAAAACCACGTTTTGATAAAATCAAGCGTTCAATTTCCAAGCAGTCAGCTTCAGAGAAGTTAGATTTTGATGTTTGAATGGACCCTGTATCAGAAGGTCCTGTCTTAGAGGTAGAGACCAAGGCGGACAGGATGACATGTCCACTAGATCTGCATACCAAGTCCTGCGTGGCCATGCAGGCGCTATTAGAATCACTGATGCTCTCTCCTGTTTGATTTTGGCAATCAATCGAGGAAGCAGCGGGAAGGGTGGAAACACATAAGCCATCCTGAAGTTCCAAGGTGCTGTCAAAGCATCTATCAGAACCGCTCCCGGATCCCTGGATCTGGACCCGTAGTGAGGAAGTTTGGCGTTCTGGCGAGACGCCATGAGATCTATCTCTGGTTTGCCCCAACGTCGAAGTATTTGGGCAAAGACCTCCGGATGAAGTTCCCACTCCCCCGGATGAAAAGTCTGGCGACTCAAGAAATCCGCCTCCCAGTTCTCCACTCCCGGGATGTGGATTGCTGACAGGTGGCAAGAGTGAGACTCTGCCCAGCGAATTATCTTTGATACTTCCATCATTGCTAGGGAGCTTCTTGTCCCTCCCTGATGGTTGATGTAAGCTACAGTCGTGATGTTGTCCGACTGAAACCTGATGAACCCCCGAGTTGTTAATTGGGGCCAAGCCAGAAGGGCATTGAGAACTGCTCTCAATTCCAGGATGTTTATTGGAAGGAGACTCTCCTCCTGATTCCATAGTCCCTGAGCCTTCAGAGAATTCCAGACAGCGCCCCAACCTAGTAGGCTGGCGTCTGTTGTTACAATTGTCCAGTCTGGCCTGCTGAATGGCATCCCCCTGGACAGGTGTGGCCGATAAAGCCACCATAGAAGAGAATTTCTGGTCTCTTGATTCAGATTCAGAGTAGGGGACAAATCTGAGTAATCCCCATTCCACTGACTTAGCATGCACAATTGCAGCGGTCTGAGGTGTAGGCGTGCAAAAGGTACTATGTCCATTGCCGCTACCATTAAGCCGATCACCTCCATGCATTGAGCTACTGACGGGTGTTGAATGGAATGAAGGACACGGCATGCATTTTGAAGCTTTGTTAACCTGTCTTCTGTCAGGTAAATCTTCATTTCTACAGAATCTATAAGAGTCCCCAAGAATGGAACCCTTGTGAGAGGAAAAAGAGAACTCTTCTTTTCGTTCACTTTCCATCCATGCGACCTTAGAAATGCCAGAACTAACTCTGTATGAGACTTGGCAGTTTGAAAGCTTGAAGCTTGTATTAGAATGTCGTCTAGGTACGGAGCTACCGAAATCCCTCGCGGTCTTAGTACCGCCAGAAGGGCACCCAGAACCTTTGTGAAGATTCTTGGAGCCGTAGCCAATCCGAATGGAAGAGCTACAAACTGGTAGTGCCTGTCTAAGAAGGCAAACCTTAGATACCGGTGATGATCTTTGTGAATCGGTATGTGAAGGTAAGCATCTTTTAAATCCACTGTGGTCATGTACTGACCCTTTTGGATCATGGGTAAGATTGTCCGAATAGTTTCCATTTTGAACGATGGAACTCTTAGGAATTTGTTTAGAATCTTTAAATCTAAGATTGGCCTGAAAGTTCCCTCTTTTTTGGGAACCACAAACAGGTTTGAGTAGAACCCTTGTCCTTGTTCCGACCGCGGAACCGGATGGATCACTCCCATTAATAACAGATCTTGTACACAGCGTAGAAACGCTTCTTTCTTTATCTGGTTTGTTGACAATCTTGACAGATGAAATCTCCCTCTTGGGGGAGATAATTTGAAGTCTAGAAGGTATCCCTGAGATATGATCTCTAGCGCCCAGGGATCCTGAACATCTCTTGCCCAGGCCTGGGCGAAGAGAGAAAGTCTGCCCCCCACTAGATCCGGTCCCGGATCGGGGGCTCTCGGTTCATGCTGTCTTTGGGGCAGCAGCAGGTTTCCTGGCCTGCTTGCTCTTGTTCCAGGACTGGTTAGGCTTCCAGCCTTGCCTGTAACGAGCAACAGCTCCCTCCTGTTTTGGTGCAGTGGAGGTTGATGCTGCTCCTGTTTTGAAATTCCGAAAGGGACGAAAATTAGACTGTCTAGCCTTAGCTTTGGCTTTGTCTTGAGGTAGGGCGTGGCCCTTACCTCCTGTAATGTCAGCGATAATTTCTTTCAAACCGGGCCCAAATAAAGACTGCCCCTTGAAAGGTATATTAAGTAATTTGGACTTAGAAGTAACATCAGCTGACCAGGATTTTAGCCACAGCGCCCTACGTG
This sequence comes from Bombina bombina, assembly GCF_027579735.1. Lineage (NCBI taxonomy): Eukaryota > Metazoa > Chordata > Amphibia > Anura > Bombinatoridae > Bombina > Bombina bombina. The sequence continues at coordinate 1,294,176,972 of NC_069499.1, read as the reverse complement.
CCTGTATGGCGAATCCTGAGTTCTTAGCCGTAAGTTTGGTTAAATGTACTACGGCCTCCGAAATGAATGAATTAGCTAGTTTAAGGACTCTAAGCCTGTCCGTAATGTCGTCTAGCGTAGATGAACTAAGGTTCTCTTCCAGAGACTCAATCCAAAATGCTGCCGCAGCCGTAATCGGCGCGATACATGCAAGGGGTTGCAATATAAAACCTTGTTGAACAAATATTTTCTTAAGGTAACCCTCTAATTTTTTATCCATTGGATCTGAAAAAGCACAGCTATCCTCCACCGGGATAGTGGTACGCTTAGCTAAAGTAGAAACTGCTCCCTCCACCTTAGGGACCGTTTGCCATAAGTCCCGAGTGGTGGTGTCTATTGGAAACATCTTTCTAAATATTGGAGGGGGTGAGAACGGCACACCGGGTCTATCCCACTCCTTAGTAACAATTTCAGTTAGTCTCTTAGGTATAGGAAAAACGTCAGTACTCGCCGGTACCGCAAAGTATTTATCCAACCTACACAGTTTCTCTGGTATTGCAACGGTGTTACAATCATTGAGAGCTGCTAAGACCTCCCCTAGTAATACACGGAGGTTCTCCAATTTAAATTTAAAATTTGAAATATCTGAATCCAATCTGTTTGGATCAGAACCGTCACCTACAGAATGAAGCTCTCCGTCCTCATGCTCTGCAAGCTGTGACGCAGTATCAGACATGGCCCTAGTATTGTCAGCGCACTCTGTTCTCACCCCAGAGTGATCACGCTTGCCTCTTAGTTCTGGTAATTTAGACAAAACTTCAGTCATAACAGTAGCCATATCTTGTAATGTTATCTGTAATGGCCGCCCAGATGTATTAGGCGCCATAATATCACGCACCTCCCGGGCGGGAGATGCAGGTACTGCCGCGTGAGGCGAGTTAGTCGGCATAACTCTCCCCTCGCTGTTTGGTGAAATTTGTTCAAATTGTACAGATTGACTTTTATTTAAAGTAGCATCAATACAGTTAGTACATAAATTTCTATTGGGCTCCACCTTGGCATTGGAACAAATGACACAGATATCTTCCTCTGAGTCAGACATGTTTAACACACTAGCAATAAACTTGCAACTTGGTTATAATCTTTTTTAGCAAAAACGTACTGTGCCTCAAAGAGGTACTAAACGATTAAATGACAGTTGAAACAATGAACTGAAAAACAGTTATAGCATCAAACTTTAAAACAACACAACTTTTAGCAAAGGTTTGTTCCCATTAGTAAAATAACAATAATTAAATTTGACATAAAAATTATAGAGCAACGTTTTTATTCACAGTCAATATAAAATTCTCACAGCTCTGCTGAGAGAATCTACCTCCCTCCAAAGAAGTTTGAAGACCCCTGAGATCTGTCAGAGATGAACCGGATCATGCAGGAAATATAAGAGTAACTGACTGGAATTTTTTGATGCGTAGCAAAGAGCGCCAAAAACGGCCCCTCCCCCTCATACACAGCAGTGAAGAGAAACGAAACTGTCACAATTAAAACCAAACAACTGCCAAGTGGAAAATAATGCCCAAATATTTATTCACTCAGTACCTCAGAAATGTAAACGATTCTACATTCCAGCAAAAACGTTTAACATAATAAATACTTATTAAAAGGATTAGTGACTTTTAACAGAGTAGTTCCGGTGAAATACCATCCCCAGAATACTGAAGTGTATACATACATGTCATTATAACGGTATGGCAGGATTTTCTCATCAATTCCATTCAGAAAATAAAAACTGCTACATACCTCAATGCAGATTCATCTGCCCGCTGTCCCCTGATCTGAAGATTTTACCTCCCTCAGATGGCCGAGAACAGCAATATGATCTTAACTACTCCGGTTAAAATCATAGTAAAAAACTCTGGTAGATTCTTCCTCAAACTCTGCCAGAGAAGTAATAACACGCTCCGGTGCTATTGTAAAATAACAAACTTTTGATTGAAGTCATAAAAACTAAGTATAATCACCATAGTCCTCTCACACATCCTATCTAGTCGTTGGGTGCAAGAGAATGACTGGGACTGACGTAGAGGGGAGGAGCTATATGCAGCTCTGCTGGGTGAATCCTCTTGCATTTCCTGTTGGGGAGGAGTTATATCCCAGAAGTAATGATGACCCGTGGACTGATCACACATAACAGAAGAAACATGGCCCTTTGTTTTATGTGCGTGACAAATATTATGAAGGTAAATGGCTGACCATTCAATATATTTGTAATGAGCTCATTTTTTAATGCGATGTGAGCATATTTCATCAACTTGCAGGTTTAACTAGCCATACTACTTTTAATATGTTCTAAATATAAGTAAAGAAAAATTAGTCACAAAACCTTGTAAGTGAAAACAACCAATTAATCCGTTTATTCTACTTCTGTGCTCAGTGATGGTTACATTATCGAGATAGGTGTCAGCTTTATACTTTGTCTACAAGTTGTTATTGAGTTTATATATTACTCCAAGCTTTACTACTACTGTTTGGATCCAAAAGTGATCCCTTATGTTCCAGTTATTTTCCTTAAAGTTATCTAGAGTAAGATAGGGTCCAGAAGCGACCAAGTGACCCAGCTAGAAGGTTTTGCTATAAATACGATATTATAAAATTGTAAAACTGAGGTTTCTGATATCAAATGTTACCTAGGAGTTGCAGGTTTAACTTTTTGTATAAATTGAAACTTACCCATCTGTATCATCCAAATTGACTATGCAGTTTTACATGAGATATTACTGAAACGTGCTGCATATATCTATGAGTGTATAGTTGTGTAACATTTGAATATTTGTCTATACTGTTTTAACAATGACAAACTTCAATCAAAATATTATATAAAAAAAAAAAATGGCCTACATCAATACTTTGGGTTTTCTACTTAAAAATATATATATCTTTAATATGTAAATAAATAAAAAACACAAGGATTTATTTTCGTTTTAAATGGAGTGATAGTAAAAATGCTTAAAACATTTCCAATATTTTGGAAAAAAAATTCTCTAAAATTCCAGGTACTGAAGGGGTTAAAAGGGAAAGTAAAGTCAAAATTAAACTTAAAATTGATTGGGCGGACCGTGAACTTTTAAACAACTTTTCAGTTTACTTCTATTATTCATTTTGCTTAGTTCTCTTGTTATTATTTGTTAAACAGTAATCCTAGGTGAGCTCAGAAGTGTGCATGAAACCCAATTTTTTTTCTTTCATGATTCAGATAGAACATGCAATTTTAAACAACTTTCCAATTTACTTCTGTTATCTAATTTGTTTTGCTCTCTTGGTATCTTTTGCAAAAAAGGATACCTAGGTAGGCCACTGAGCTGCTGGTTGGTGGCTGCAAATATATGCCTCATGTCATTGGCTCACCAGATGTGTTCAGCTAGCTCATAAACATCCCATTCAAATTAGAGGATTTTTTTTTAGGATCCACCTGGATACCAGGTAGAGAAAAAAAAAATACAGAGAAACTCCAGAAACTTGGCTTTGAAGATTAAAGGGACAGGAAAGATAAATCTACATTATTGTTGTTCTGTAGTCTTGAAATAAAACTTACAGACTGGGTCATTTTGAAATGGTTTGGATTGCATTATCTTGATTGTTGCTTTTCTAATAATCTCAACATGTTTAAATGCTGCTTGTCATGCGCGATACAAATGTTTTAGCATAACAGTTTAAAGAGATATAAAACGGGGCGGAGCTTGGCCACGTGGGCAGATGGCCGAACATTAGAACGGCGTTTAACTCCTACGCAAGTACAAACTATTTTTGAGGCATATCCCCTCTCCCACCTAACCTGCAACACTCCATCGGACACATGGGCCTACAACTACGCAGTGGCATCACTAGGGTTGGTGTCACCCCCCCTCCCCCCAGAAAGCAGACACACAAAAACACAGACACACACACACAAACACTCAGACACACTTAAAAACACACACAGATGCACACACAAACACTCGGAAACACACGCAGGCACACACACAAAACCACTCAGACACACACACACACAAAAACTCAGACACACATACAAAATATGTAAACTGCTGGTTGGCCTATTATACGGACACCACATAACATTGACCACAAGCTATGCTCCAAACCAGGCGCAGCTAATGTAATATTAGACCATACTAAGGGTATGATTTTCTTAGCGGGAGACTTTAATATTCCCCTAGACCAGTGGTCGACATCATCCGTTTTAAATTTTGTAGCCAGTAATTAATATTTAGAAGCCAGAAAAACTTTTAGGAGCCCAACAGTGTTATTTCTATAGAGATATATAAAGAGTAATCCAAAACTTTAGGAGCCAGGGGTAAAATTCTAGGAGCCAGTGGCTCCCTGGCTCCTGGGTTTGCCAAGCCCTGCCTAGACCCCTCAATAGACGCCTCTAAGGGCTCAGTTAGCATCCCTAACTCCATGATAAAGACATAGAGATTCAAAATTTCTGGCTTACCGACCAAGACTATACTTTTTACTCTACAACTCACAATACTTATTCATGGATCAACTAAATATTCACAGATTCTACAGGGTAATAACGTGGTCTGACCATGCACCAGTCACCTGCTCTATTCTAAGGTCAGATATTCCGATCTTATCCTCGATATGGAGGCTAGATGATACACTTTTAGATAACCCTTTAAATCACATCTGACATACAGAATGCATTGACAGATTTTTTTGCGTTTAACACTATCTCATCTTCCTCCACAGCGAATATCTGGGATGCACATAAAAGTGTAATCCGTGGTGAATTAATAAAAACACATAGCCAGATTACTTAAAACGTATCTAAAAAAACATGCTACCCTCTTATCAAAAATACCATTATTGAAGGAAAAACATAAAAAGAACCCATCAGACAACTAACACAAACTCCTCCCTAACACATGCTAGGCTAGAACTCAAACACCTAACAGAAATACACCAGCACAAAGCACTATCCCTAAAACAGCAATACTATGAAGGAAGCAATAAACCAGGGAAAATGCTTGCAGGAGGCAACTAAACACATACATACACTACAAAAACCTTCCAATAATACAACCACACATTATATAACATTGGGGGGGAAGCAGAAGTCCAACACCAAAGAGTGAACATACTAAAACAGCAACAAACTAAAAACTATTTCCAAGACTTAGGACTGAAATCCCTAGACAGAGAAGCCACAGATTACCTAGACTCCTTAAAGGGACAGTATACACTCATTTTCATATAACTGCATTTAATAGACACTACTATAAAGAATAAGATGCACAGATACGGATATAAAAATCCAGTATAAAATGGTTTAAAAATGTACTTAGAAGCTTTCAGTTTAGCTCTGTTGAAAAGGCAGTTGGAAAGCCCACTGCAAGTGGGAAATAAGACACTCCCCCCCTCCCCCTTCTTTTGCATATGAAAAGACCCTTTACACAAACAGGAGCAAGCTGGAGAAGGTAGCGGACGGTATTCAAATAAAACTTTGGGGCTTGGTTAGAAGTCTGAAAATCAGAGCAAAGTTATTTAAAAATAAGCAAAATTATACATTTAAAAAAAAAAAAAAACTTTATGGGCTTTATAAATAGATCATCTACAAAACATTTATGCAAAGAAAAAATGAGTGTATAATGGCCCTTCAATAACGTTAGAGGAAATTACCCAAGCAATCAAAGACATGCCAAATGGCAAAAACCCAGGCCCGGATGGGTTCACACTGTGGTATTACAAAAACCTTTCACAACACCCTGCTCCCTACTATGCTGACACAATTTAATGACTTGAAAGACCAAAAATCCCTCTTAAAAAGCATGTTGGAGGCACACATTGCAATAATCCCCAAACCCAGTAAAGAAGCAAATAAACCAGAGAATTTTAGACCCATCTCCCTATTAAACATGGCCATCAAGATATTAGCTAAAATACTGGCTAATCGCCTAAATAGATACCTCCCAGACCTAATTCACAAAGACCAGGTGGGCTTTGTCCTTTGCTGAGGCCAGGGACAACACCACCAAAGTCCTACAATTAATATACTTTGCAAGAACAGAGGGGGTTCCCATGGTCCTCTACTCGACCGATGCAAAGAAGGCCTTTCGACAGGGTGGATTGGCTTTTTCTGCATCGAGTGATAGAGATGGGCTTCGGCAGTGCCTTCCTAAATTTGGTCTTTGCATTATACTCAGCCCCTAACGCATGGGTTAGAGTGAACGACACACTATATTATTCCTTAGACAGGGGTGTGTCCCTTATCTCATTTATTATATGCCCTGTCAATAGAACTATTGGCTCAAAAATATTAAAAAGAACAACATAACTGGAATAAAAATTGGCGACACTGAACACAAACAAGAACTCTATGCAGATGATGTCCTCTTCACCTTGACAAACACTAATTCTCCTATCCCGAGCTAATAGACAAATTAAATTCCTATAGGAAAATTTCAAACTTGCTTCTTAATTTGGGTAAATTGGAAGTTTTAAAACATCAACACACACTGCTGCCACATACAGCCACTACTATCCAAATACAAAATCACTATAGTAAATGCCAAATTAAAGTACTTAGGCACACACCTCACTGAACACTACCAAGATCTATCTAAATTTAACTATACAAAGCTAAAAGACGATATAACTAAGGACCAATCTTCCTAGAAAAACAAACCACTATCCTGGCTTGGCAGGATATGAGTCATAAAAATGAATATTCTCCCTCGAATTCTCCATTTGTTACACCCATACTTCTTCAAACAGGAAATATATATATATATATACACATACATATATACATACATAGTCCAGAGCAAAGACAGCACTCACTGGATTTAAAGCAGTGTTTTTCAACCAGTGTGCCGTGAGAGATCCTCAGGTGTGCCACAGCAGACTGACAACAGTGTGACATATTTTTTAAACTTTGCTTGTTTTTTTACTCCCAGTGCAGGGGTAGTTTGTAGGAGGCATGGCATAACAGCACAATACATACAGTATGTGTGTGTTTGTGTGTATGTGTATATATATATGCTGTATTAGGCTACAATGTGTGATTTTTTTTAAATTTTAGGATGGTGGTGTGCCACAGGATTTTTTAATGTAAAAAAGTGTGCCACGGCAAAAAAAAAGGTTAAAAATCACTGATTTAAAGGGACATTAAACCTATATTTTTTCTTTCATGATTCAGATAGAGTATACCATTTTAAACAACTTTCTAATTTACTTCTATTATCTAATTTGCTTCATTCTCTTGATATTATTTCCTGAAAATCATATCTAAATAGGCTCAGTAGCTTCTGATTGGTGGTTGCACATAGATGCCTCATGTGATTGGCTCACCAATGTGCATTGCTATTTCTTTAACAAAGGATATCTAAAGATTGCAGCAAATTATATAATAGAAGTAAATTGGAATGTTGTTTAAAATTGTATTCTCTATCTGAATCATTTAAGAGAAAATCCAAATTGCATGCATCCGTGAGGCCATGCCCCTTCCTGTTTCCTGCTCCTTTACAATTGGATGTAGACACGCTCACACCCCTCCAGTATTTGTTTTGCATGCACATGGCTAATTAGCGTATCTGGAACTGTGCAGGTCATCATCACAGCTCCTGGGTGTGAACACATGTAAATGCTGCTTGTAGGAAAAAAGAACAGTTTTTAAAAACGCAGCTGCTGAGGTGTCGGGCCACCGGCTGTTCAGAGGTGCCGCTCTTAATGGCCTCCCTAATAGCATGGCGATGGTTAGCCATCCTCTCCTTGAAAGTGGTAGTGGTTTTCCCAATGTAAAAAAGGGAACACTGACAAATTAGTAGATAGGTTGTCCTGCAAAAGCAATTTTGTAATCTATGTCGGATCTTAAATCTCCTGTTGGTGTGGGGGTGTGGGAATCAATTACCCGTCAGCATCCCATTACAGGTGATGCAATCCCCACACTTGAAGCATCCCATTCTTGTGGGTTTAAGCCAAGTGTCCTTCTTTACCAGGATATCCCGAATATTTAGTGCTCTGCGGTATACCACCCGTGGTGGTCTCTTCTACCACTGCGTTAGCTGTTTGTCCGTGCGTATAATATCCCATCTATTGTGAATGGCTTTATGCACTTGTTCATGCATTGGAGAGTAAGTTGTAATGAAGTTCAAATGTGAGTCCTCTTTAGTTTTTGGCAGTTGATCCCTGCAAAGTAGGGTCATTTGTGTTTCCTGTGCTAGCTTCACTCTCGCCTTGTCTATATCAGTAGACCGGTATCCTCTTGCCAATAGTTTATTGCACATAGTGTCAAATTGTTGTTGGAGAATTTCAGGCTCAGAGTTATTCCACACCACTCTTGTAAGTAGATTCTTCCAGTATGATTCATAAATTAAAACAACATACTACTCTGCAAGCCAATGATATTTTGGTCACTATGGATGTTGACAGTCTCTATACTGTGATCCCACACTCTGAGGGGTTGGAGACTGTCAAAACCATTGTGAGTGAATCTAGTCACTATTCTGGTCCTGTGTTAGAGTTTCTTTTAGAGCTCATGGAACACTGTCTCACTAAGAATTATTTTAAATTTGAGAAGGATTTTTTCCTCCAATTATCCGGCACGGCCATGGGGTCAAATATGGCCCCGGTTTATGCTAATCTTTTTATGTTGGGCTATGAGCTGCTCACTATGAAACCTCTAACACATCCACATATCTCTTTATACACTAGGTATATAGATGATCTGTTCCTTGTTTGGACAGGCACTGAGAGGCAACTCGAACAGTGGAACTATGATCTGAATAGTGCCAAATCACCTATCAGACTAAAGTTAGAATATGATTCCAACAGCATTAATTTT
>NC_069499.1:1294113148-1294163148 GCF_027579735.1 Bombina bombina | reverse complement strand
TGTTCCTGTATAGGGCCATATAAAGCTTTATTATCAGTGTCATGTTCCTGTATAGGGCCATATAAAGCTTTATTATCAGTGTCATGTTCCTGTATAGGGCCAAATAAAGCTTTATTATCAGTGTCATGTTCCTGTATAGTGCCATATAAAGCTTTATTATCAGTGTCATGTTCCTGTATAGGGCCATATAAAGCTTTATTATCAGTGTCATGTTCCTGTATAGGGCCATATAAAGCTTTATTATCAGTGTCATGTTCCTGTATAGGGCCATATAAAGCTTTATTATCAGTGTCATGTTCCTGTATAGTGCCATATAAAGCTGTATTATCAGTGTCATGTTCCTGTATAGTGCCATATAAAGCTTTATTATCAGTGTCATGTTCCTGTATAGGGCCATATAAAGCTTTATTATCAGTGTCATGTTCCTGTATAGGGCCATATAAAGCTTTATTATCAGTGTCATGTTCCTGTATAGTGCCATATAAAGCTGTATTATCAGTGTCATGTTCCTGTATAGTGCCATATAAAGCTTTATTATCAGTGTCATGTTCCTGTATAGGGCCATATAAAGCTTTATTATCAGTGTCATGTTCCTGTATAGGGCCATATAAAGCTTTATTATCAGTGTCATGTTCCTGTATAGTGCCATATAAAGCTGTATTATCAGTGTCATGTTCCTGTATAGGGCCATATAAAGCTTTATTATCAGTGTCATGTTCCTGTATAGTGCCATATAAAGCTGTATTATCAGTGTCATGTTCCTGTATAGTGCCATATAAAGCTTTATTATCAGTGTCATGTTCCTGTATAGTGCCATATAAAGCTTTATTATCAGTGTCATGTTCCTGTATAGTGCCATATAAAGCTTTATTATCAGTGTCATGTTCCTGTATAGTGCCATATAAAGCTTTATTATCAGTGTCATGTTCCTGTATAGGGCCATATAAAGCTTTATTATCAGTGTCATGTTCCTGTATAGGGCCATATAAAGCTTTATTATCAGTGTCATGTTCCTGTATAGGGCCATATAAAGCTTTATTATCAGTGTCATGTTCCTGTATAGGGCCATATAAAGCTTTATTATCAGTGTCATGTTCCTGTATAGGGCCTTATAAAGCTTTATTATCAGTTTCATGTTCCTGTATAGGGCCATATAAAGCTTTATTATCAGTTTCATGTTCCTGTATAGTGCCATATAAAGCTTTATTATCAGTGTCTTGTTCCTGTATAGGGCCATATAAAGCTTTATTATCAGTGTCATGTTCCTGTATAGTGCCATATAAAGCTTTATTATCAGTGTCATGTTCCTGTATAGGGCCATATAAAGCTTTATTATCAGTGTCATGTTCCTGTATAGGGCCATATAAAGCTTTATTATCAGTGTCATGTTCCTGTATAGGGCCATATAAAGCTTTATTATCAGTTTCATGTTCCTGTATAGGGCCATATAAAGCTTTATTATCAGTTTCATGTTCCTGTATAGTGCCATATAAAGCTGTATTATCAGTGTCGTTCCTGTATAGGGCCTTATAAAGCTTTATTATCAGTGTCGTTCCTGTATAGTGCCATATAAAGCTTTATTATCAGTGTCGTTCCTGTATAGGGCCTTATAAAGCTTTATTATCAGTGTCATGTTCCTGTATAGGGCCATATAAAGCTTTATTATCAGTGTCATGTTCCTGTATAGGGCTTTATTATCAGTGTCATGTTCCTGTATAGGGCCATATAAAGCTTTATTATCAGTGTCATGTTCCTGTATAGTGCCATATAAAGCTTTATTATCAGTGTCATGTTCCTGTATAGGGCCATATAAAGCTTTATTATCAGTGTCATGTTCCTGCATAGGGCCATATAAAGCTTTATTATCAGTGTCATGTTCCTGTATAGTGCCATATAAAGCTTTATTATCAGTGTCATGTTCCTGCATAGGGCCATATAAAGCTTTATTATCAGTGTCATGTTCCTGTATAGTGCCATATAAAGCTTTATTATCAGTGTCATGTTCCTGCATAAGGCCATATAAAGCTTTATTATCAGTGTCATGTTCCTGTATAGGGCCATATAAAGCTTTATTATCAGTGTCATGTTCCTGTATAGTGCCATATAAAGCTTTATTATCAGTGTCATGTTCCTGTATAGGGCCATATAAAGCTTTATTATCAGTGTCATGTTCCTGTATAGGGCCATATAAAGCTTTATTATCAGTGTCATGTTCCTGTATAGGGCCATATAAAGCTTTATTATCAGTGTCATGTTCCTGTATAGGGCCATATAAAGCTTTATTATCAGTGTCATGTTCCTGTATAGGGCCATATAAAGCTTTATTATCAGTGTCATGTTCCTGTATAGGGCCTTATAAAGCTTTATTATCAGTTTCATGTTCCTGTATAGGGCCATATAAAGCTTTATTATCAGTGTCATGTTCCTGTATAGGGCCTTATAAAGCTGTATTATCAGTGTCATGTTCCTGTATAGTGCCATATAAAGCTTTATTATCAGTGTCGTTCCTGTATAGGGCCATATAAAGCTTTATTATCAGTGTCATGTTCCTGTATAGTGCCATATAAAGCTTTATTATCAGTTTCATGTTCCTGTATAGTGCCATATAAAGCTTTATTATCAGTGTCATGTTCCTGTATAGTGCCATATAAAGCTTTATTATCAGTGTCATGTTCCTGTATAGTGCCATATAAAGCTTTATTATCAGTGTCATGTTCCTGTATAGTGCCATATAAAGCTTTATTATCAGTGTCATGTTCCTGTATAGGGCCATATAAAGCTTTATTATCAGTGTCATGTTCCTGTATAGGGCCATATAAAGCTTTATTATCAGTGTCATGTTCCTGTATAGTGCCATATAAAGCTGTATTATCAGTTTCATGTTCCTGTATAGGGCCATATAAAGCTTTATTATCAGTTTCATGTTCCTATATAGGGCCATATAAAGCTTTATTATCAGTGTCATGTTCCTGTATAGGGCCATATAAAGCTTTATTATCAGTGTCATGTTCCTGTATAGGGCCATATAAAGCTTTATTATCAGTGTCATGTTCCTGTATAGTGCCATATAAAGCTGTATTATCAGTGTCATGTTCCTGTATAGTGCCATATAAAGCTTTATTATCAGTGTCATGTTCCTGTATAGTGCCATATAAAGCTTTATTATCAGTGTCATGTTCCTGTATAGGGCCATATAAAGCTTTATTATCAGTGTCATGTTCCTGTATAGTGCCATATAAAGCTTTATTATCAGTGTCATGTTCCTGTATAGTGCCATATAAAGCTTTATTATCAGTGTCATGTTCCTGTATAGGGCCATATAAAGCTTTATTATCAGTTTCATGTTCCTGTATAGGGCTTTATTATCAGTGTCATGTTCCTGTATAGGGCCATATAAAGCTTTATTATCAGTTTCATGTTCCTGTATAGGGCGTTATAAAGCTTTATTATCAGTGTCGTTCCTGTATAGGGCCTTATAAAGCTTTATTATCAGTGTCATGTTCCTGTATAGTGCCATATAAAGCTTTATTATCAGTGTCATGTTCCTGTATAGGGCCTTATAAAGCTGTATTATCAGTTTCATGTTCCTGTATAGGGCCATATAAAGCTTTATTATCAGTGTCATGTTCCTGCATAGGGCCATATAAAGCTTTATTATCAGTGTCATGTTCCTGTATAGGGCCATATAAAGCTGTATTATCAGTGTCATGTTCCTGTATAGTGCCATATAAAGCTTTATTATCAGTGTCATGTTCCTGTATAGGGCCATATAAAGCTTTATTATCAGTGTCATGTTCCTGTATAGGGCCATATAAAGCTTTATTATCAGTGTCATGTTCCTGTATAGGGCCATATAAAGCTTTATTATCAGTGTCATGTTCCTGTATAGGGCCATATAAAGCTTTATTATCAGTGTCATGTTCCTGTATAGGGCCATATAAAGCTTTATTATCAGTGTCATGTTCCTGTATAGGGCCATATAAAGCTTTATTATCAGTGTCATGTTCCTGTATAGGGCCTTATAAAGCTTTATTATCAGTTTCATGTTCCTGTATAGGGCCATATAAAGCTTTATTATCAGTGTCATGTTCCTGTATAGGGCCTTATAAAGCTGTATTATCAGTGTCATGTTCCTGTATAGTGCCATATAAAGCTTTATTATCAGTGTCGTTCCTGTATAGGGCCATATAAAGCTTTATTATCAGTGTCATGTTCCTGTATAGTGCCATATAAAGCTTTATTATCAGTTTCATGTTCCTGTATAGTGCCATATAAAGCTTTATTATCAGTGTCATGTTCCTGTATAGGGCCATATAAAGCTTTATTATCAGTGTCATGTTCCTGTATAGGGCCATATAAAGCTTTATTATCAGTGTCATGTTCCTGTATAGGGCCATATAAAGCTTTATTATCAGTGTCATGTTCCTGTATAGTGCCATATAAAGCTTTATTATCAGTGTCATGTTCCTGTATAGGGCCATATAAAGCTTTATTATCAGTGTCATGTTCCTGTATAGGGCCATATAAAGCTTTATTATCAGTGTCATGTTCCTGTATAGGGCCATATAAAGCTTTATTATCAGTGTCATGTTCCTGTATAGGGCTTTATTATCAGTTTCATGTTCCTGTATAGGGCCTTATAAAGCTTTATTATCAGTGTCATGTTCCTGTATAGGGCCATATAAAGCTTTATTATCAGTGTCATGTTCCTGTATAGAGCCATATAAAGCTTTATTATCAGTGTCATGTTCCTGTATAGGGCCATATAAAGCTGTATTATCAGTGTCATGTTCCTGTATAGTGCCATATAAAGCTTTATTATCAGTGTCATGTTCCTGTTTAGTGCCATATAAAGCTTTATTATCAGTGTCATGTTCCTGTATAGGGCCATATAAAGCTTTATTATCAGTGTCATGTTCCTGTATAGTGCCATATAAAGCTTTATTATCAGTGTCATGTTCCTGTATAGGGCCATATAAAGCTGTATTATCAGTGTCATGTTCCTGTATAGGGCCATATAAAGCTTTATTATCAGTGTCATGTTCCTGTATAGGGCCATATAAAGCTGTATTATCAGTGTCATGTTCCTGTATAGGGCCATATAAAGCTTTATTATCAGTGTCATGTTCCTGTATAGTGCCATATAAAGCTTTATTATCAGTGTCATGTTCCTGTATAGGGCCATATAAAGCTTTATTATCAGTGTCATGTTCCTGTACAGTGCCATATAAAGCTTTATTATCAGTGTCATGTTCCTGTATAGGGCCATATAAAGCTTTATTATCAGTGTCATGTTCCTGTATAGGGCCATATAAAGCTTTATTATCAGTGTCATGTTCCTGTATAGGGCTTTATTATCAGTGTCATGTTCCTGTATAGGGCTTTATTATCAGTGTCATGTTCCTGTATAGTGCCATATAAAGCTTTATTATCAGTGTCATGTTCCTGTATAGTGCCATATAAAGCTTTATTATCAGTGTCATGTTCCTGTATAGTGCCATATAAAGCTTTATTATCAGTGTCATGTTCCTGTATAGTGCCTTATAAAGCTTTATTATCAGTGTCATGTTCCTGTATAGTGCCTTATAAAGCTTTATTATCAGTGTCATGTTCCTGTATAGGGCCTTATAAAGCTGTATTATCAGTTTCATGTTCCTGTATAGGGCCATATAAAGCTTTATTATCAGTGTCGTTCCTGTATAGGGCCTTATAAAGCTTTATTATCAGTGTCATGTTCCTGTATAGGGCCATATAAAGCTTTATTATCAGTGTCATGTTCCTGTATAGTGCCATATAAAGCTTTATTATCAGTGTCATGTTCCTGTATAGGGCCATATAAAGCTTTATTATCAGTGTCATCTTCCTGTATAGTGCCATATAAAGCTTTATTATCAGTGTCATGTTCCTGTATAGTGCCATATAAAGCTTTATTATCAGTGTCATGTTCCTGTATAGTGCCATATAAAGCTTTATTATCAGTGTCATGTTCCTGTATAGTGCCATATAAAGCTTTATTATCAGTGTCATGTTCCTGTATAGGGCCATATAAAGCTTTATTATCAGTGTCATGTTCCTGTATAGGGCCATATAAAGCTTTATTATCAGTGTCATGTTCCTGTATAGGGCCATATAAAGCTTTATTATCAGTTTCATGTTCCTGTATAGGGCGTTATAAAGCTTTATTATCAGTGTCGTTCCTGTATAGGGCCTTATAAAGCTTTATTATCAGTGTCATGTTCCTGTATAGTGCCATATAAAGCTTTATTATCAGTGTCATGTTCCTGTATAGGGCCTTATAAAGCTGTATTATCAGTTTCATGTTCCTGTATAGGGCCATATAAAGCTTTATTATCAGTTTCATGTTCCTGTATAGGGCGTTATAAAGCTTTATTATCAGTTTCATGTTCCTGTATAGTGCCATATAAAGCTTTATTATCAGTGTCATGTTCCTGTATAGGGCCATATAAAGCTTTATTATCAGTGTCATGTTCCTGTATAGGGCCATATAAAGCTTTATTATCAGTGTCATGTTCCTGTATAGGGCCATATAAAGCTTTATTATCAGTGTCATGTTCCTGTATAGGGCCATATAAAGCTTTATTATCAGTGTCATGTTCCTGTATAGGGCCATATAAAGCTTTATTATCAGTGTCATGTTCCTGTATAGGGCCTTATAAAGCTTTATTATCAGTGTCATGTTCCTGTATAGTGCCATATAAAGCTTTATTATCAGTTTCATGTTCCTGTATAGGGCCATATAAAGCTGTATTATCAGTGTCATGTTCCTGTATAGGGCCATATAAAGCTTTATTATCAGTGTCATGTTCCTGTATAGGGCCATATAAAGCTTTATTATCAGTGTCATGTTCCTGTATAGGGCCATATAAAGCTGTATTATCAGTGTCATGTTCCTGTATAGGGCCATATAAAGCTTTATTATCAGTGTCATGTTCCTGTATAGGGCCATATAAAGCTTTATTATCAGTGTCATGTTCCTGTATAGGGCCATATAAAGCTTTATTATCAGTGTCATGTTCCTGTATAGGGCCATATAAAGCTTTATTATCAGTGTCATGTTCCTGTATAGGGCCATATAAAGCTTTATTATCAGTGTCATGTTCCTGTATAGGGCCATATAAAGCTTTATTATCAGTGTCATGTTCCTGTATAGGGCCATATAAAGCTTTATTATCAGTGTCATGTTCCTGTATAGTGCCATATAAAGCTGTATTATCAGTGTCATGTTCCTGTATAGGGCCATTTTAACACATGTAACAAATACAAATAACAAGGTTTTACTTTGGTAAACTAACCTTACTACTGTTGTGTACTGAATGGAATTTTATGTTTGCAAACATGGTACTGCCATTCATAAGCCTAGCATGAACACACTCAGTAAAGCTGCTGATCCTTCAGTTGAAAGGGATTCTATGAGTCTGTTGATTTAGGCTTTAATAATCATAAATTGGCTAAAACCTAAGCTATGATTCAATTGTATTTCTGTTTCTTCATTGCAGTGATTCTTGTAATGTAGTTGGCCTGCTACATCTCATTATTATATATACTGCTACCGCAATAAGTGCTTCTTAGGCATAGCACATCAATTATTAAAAAGACTGTGCAGCTACAGCATTTGCTCTTGCTGGCTCTTTTGAAAACAACTGAATCAACTTCAAGGAATCTAAATATTTCAGATCATCTGTACTAAATATCTGCATGTAGTGAAAGCACTAAAAGCTTTGGAATAAAGAAATTTAAGTACACACACACACAGATTTACAACGAACCCTGGCTACATACTTCAGATTCATTCAGTCATATCCTAATGCAGATATAGTCAGGCCTAAGCTCCACAAGAAATGGACAACTGGGAATTATCCTACCAAAGATGTAGCTCATTTTAGATAAATTGCCTATCAACCCTTTATAGAGTTTAGAGTATCCTGTAGAGAGCATTGCTCTAAACATATGTTTTATTTTCAGAAGAACTATAAAACATGCATTTGGTGCAATTTATCATTCAAACATAGGAGCCAATGATATAATACATACATTTACTTTAGATAACCAGGTAAACAGTTTTAAGATAGAGAGAAAATTAAACCAGTTTTATTGACAACTTCTAGGAGCCAGAATTTGTTTTAGATGGTAGCACAAAATGCATATATTATACATGCACACATTACACTTCAGTAATTAAAAGGGATAGAACAATACAAATTAAACTTGCAAGAATCAGATAGAGCATGTCATTTTAAAATACTTTTAAATTCACTTCTATTTTCAAATGTGCTTTGTTCTCTTGGTATCCATTGTTGAAAAATGAATATGCACATATCCTACACTAGTGGGAGCGTCCTTATTTTTGCCATGACACAGAGCATTAATTTACCCCATAGATGCATATTCCATTTTTAAATATACAATAGCAAAAGGTTGGGACCAATTCTCACAAATACATTTTTTTTAAAAGGGACATCACAACCAAAAATGTCAAAATATGAAAGGAGAAATAAGTAATAGGCAAAACACAGTGTATAATGTGAACTCTCAGTAAACAACTTAACCCAGTGGGTGCTAGAGAGGGCTCCCTCTGACAGCCAAAGGGTTAAATGAAAACCTATCTCCTCACTTCCTTGGGATGCTGTCATTTAGATTAGGTATCAGGTTATTAACCAGCACTGGTCTGACACAGGTTCTCCTGCTTGTCACTGCCAGTAGTCAGCTGGTCTTACACATTGCACTCCTGGTATTAGTATTTATACTAATAGATAGATAGTGATTTGGGGTGTTTCACCTGCTTATAATGAGGTTTACTCAGTTGTACACATAAGAACTATAATTCCCAGCATACCACACACATTTAAAAGTAGAAAATTTCAAGCAGCACATTATGAAAGTTCCTGTTAGAATGCCGCTGGGCAGAATGGCGTTATGCAAATATCAGACAGCATCAGGGCCCAAAATGCCATTTTTTTAGGTGTAAGCGGCACCCTAGCATGCAGAATAATTAAAGTGAAGGTAAAGTTTGGGCATCAAAGAATGATATTTAGAATCCTTTTACTGTCTTAAACCCAGTCGCTAAGTTTTTTTCAATAAATTTATTTTTTACATTATTTATATACTTATATTTTTATGCTCATTGCCTTGCGATTCTCCTCCCACTCACCATTTCCGGCTTTGTTAGACAGTGACGTATAGAGCGGTCCCACCCGCTCTATACGTGTCTACTAGGCTCGTGCACATCGAGCATCTAACAACGGCGCATGCGCATCCTGACTTCACTCTCACCTTTGCGCATGCGTTAATCCCGGTCATCGGTCAATGTGGACGCGCTCGCTTTGCTAGTATGAACTAAAAGAACTTAGGCATGCTCAGAATGAAACATCCACTGATTACGTCAATTGACGGCCGCCTAACGGCCAAAGAATCAATTGGATGTTTAGACAACGTGATCGTTGTTTGGGAAAAAAAAAACAATATTATGGGTTGATTTTAAAATAGCAGAATCGATGCAAAATATATCAAATATCTAAGGTAATATTGATGAATGAACATAATGTTTATTTGGCTTGATATATTGATTGATTTATTGCACACCAGTTTAGTTTACCTTCACTTTAAGATTTGAAATATATCCTATTTGTCCGTTAGGAAAAATGTTAATGTTAGATTCTCAAAAGCTAGCATTGCATCAGTAAAGAAAGAATTGTTTGAATAAAAATGACTGTATACCGTCACCTCTGGCAACTCAGTAAGCTTTTACTCCTAATAAAGAATGTAGTGAAATATCCTTAAAAAGCTAAACTGTTTGATATTACATATTGAAGAGAAGGGTAAACCTTTCAAAAAATAAATATTAAAAGAAACATTAAAAAGGTACATGACTCCCAAAATGTTTCTTTCATGATTCAGATGGACTATACAATTTTAAACAACTAATTTACTTCATTCTGTTATCTTTTGTTGAAAAGCATACCTAGGTATGCTCAGGAGCATCAATGCAATACTAGCTGCTGATTGGTGCAAATTTGATAATAATTACAGATGCTTAAAATTATATGCTGTATTTGAATCATGACAGGAACATTTTGGGTTTCATGTCCGTTTGACACATTCAAAGCAGAGCCATTTAACAACACTGTGCTAGAAATGTTTGTTTGATTATCATTAAATTTACAAATAAAATGTCAACTTTTTTCTTTGAGGTGCCCATACAAATTGTACCCTGTTTTTTTCAACAGAAATACCATAGTATGGAAAACGTCACTATATGACATGCAAACTAAAACAAATTACACTATCTATAGCTTACATTGTAAACAACATCACAGTAGTCAATATTTTCTAAATATTTCAAACACACATTGCATGGTCCCACATTCAGCTCATCTTACCAAAATTAAAGTTTTTTTTATTACCAATATAGTTAAATTTTTAAAAAATAAAAATAAAATCAGATGATTTTTTTTCTGCACTGTATGCTTGTCATCTTACAATTTATACAGAAAATTAGTAAGGCATTAAACCATACATATATTAGATATATTTTAAACTAGACAAAATTCTGATTTTGCAAAGAGGTGGCACTCAGCTTAGCAAAAATATTGAGGGGGGAACATTAGTTGTACCTAAAATCATCTTATACAGAATTTCACAAAATATCAATATTTATTTTAAATCCTGTATCTTTTTAACCCCTTCCCATTAAAACGGCATGGAGCGTCCTAGCAGTTTGTCTGTCCTGAAACCATAGACACTTCTTAAATAAGATTGCATGCTGGAGAGACCCCCTGACCCGATCCCATCATTGAAATCACACAATAGCATGACAGATCACATGATTTTAATTTTTACTTATTTGTTTACATCTGAACTTTGTTCCAAAGTGGACAAATAAGTCCAAGCACGAATGGGTTAATTAGTTCAGCAAAAATGGATCTATGAGCCCTAACAAACACAAAAAAATAGGCTAGCAGTTACTTCCGGGTTACTGTTATTACTAAGACAATCATTTGTTAGACATGAAACTCCTTATTTAAAATGTGAGACTTTTCAATGAAGTGTCATGATATATATTTTTATAGTGAAGGGGTAAATAAAGGCCTCTTAGAAAATCGCTAAAACAATACTGAGAGTTATTGGTCAATGTTATGAAAATCACTTGGCAGCTGGACAGGCACAGGACCAGTCACGATTGCTGCTTTCAAATAAGGAGTTCCAAGTTTGTCTAGGAATTTTGAGTGGCAAAATAGGTGATACCCCACCCCCTAATGTTGTTCCATATACCTATGGTTCTGTTAGGTGATTGTTCTTATAGAGACACCTGAACATGTGACCCCTCCATTGAAAGATGGGCCTCTCCTCTTTCATGAAAGGGCTACTTTCCCCACTGTATTATTATTTTGGCCTGTTAAAGACCCTTTAAAAGCCCAGGGTACTGTAAAAGGCACCTAAAAAGGTGATGGTAATTTCTATGCAAATCACTGAAAGGGCAGATTAATAGGGCTTTTAATAAAGTTCTCAAAATCTAGTACTATGATTTCCTCAGAATCTAGAGCACAGTGTATTAATTTTGCACTGTGTTCCAGGAGTGGGATGTGTATATCACTTGGACATTTTATTGTAATAATTAATATATAGCTTCCAAATGTGTTAAAGGGACAGTCTAGTCCAAAATAAACTTTCATAATTTCAGATAGTGCATGTAATTTTAAACAACTTTCCAATTTACTTTTATCACCAATTTTGCTTTGTTCTCTTGGTATTCTTAGTTGAAAGTTAAACCTAGGTAGAGTCATATGCTAATTTCTTAGACCATGAAGGCCGCCTCTTATCTGAATGCATTTTGACAGTTTCTCACCACTAGAGGGCATTAGTTTATATGTGTCATATCAATAACATTGTGCTCACACATGTGGAGTTATTTAAGTCAGCACTTATTGCCTGAAATGCAAGTCTGTCAAAAGATCTGAGATGAGGCAGTCAGCAGAAGCTTAAATAAAATGTAATTACAGAAGTAAAAAGTATATTTCTATAACTTTGTTGGTTATGCAAAACAGGAGAATGGTAAATAAAAGGGATTCATTATTTTATTTTTTATTTTTTAAACAACATTTTTTGGCATTTACTATCCCTTTAAATATGTTTGTTGCAAACTATGCATTTAAAAAGGTGAGGGGTAAAATGATACCATAAAGCAGGAAATTATATGGATATACAAACAAGCTTCAAAATGCATCAACTTGTTGCTACATTTTCTGATTATTTCCATTTCCTAATAGTAACACTTTAAAGGGACAACAATCTGATTGGCACAGCTACAAAAGCATCGTTATCACTATTCTAGTGTATCATCTCCTGTGCTTTAAACTTTAAAAGATATATATATAAATCATATATGATAATGTAGAGTAAAGCCATCTCCAAGCTCCTTGCGCACTCTAACCAAAAATGAAACCGCATTCATAAGAGCCAGCAATATGAGCAATCTTCTTGTGCAGGGTGCAAGAATACTTAGGCTCCCAGGTGGCTGCCCTTAGTTTGAAGATGTGAAGCTTCACCAGCCACCACCTGTAAGGGGTTAAAATAAGAGACCTACAGGCACAGGAGGAAATAGCAATAGTAACCAGGCAATTGCAGTTCTGTACCTAAACCAAATACAGAGTTAAAGGGACATGAAATATTTTTTTCTTTTTATGATTCAGATAGAGCATAATTTTGAACAACTATCTAATTAAAATCTATTATCAAATTAGCTTCATTATCTTTGTATCCTTT
This sequence comes from Bombina bombina, assembly GCF_027579735.1. Lineage (NCBI taxonomy): Eukaryota > Metazoa > Chordata > Amphibia > Anura > Bombinatoridae > Bombina > Bombina bombina. Next base: position 1,294,150,368 of record NC_069499.1, on the reverse strand, counting down.
GCTGATGGCGCAGCAATGCACTACTGGGAGATAGCTGAACACATGAATCAGCAAATATGTGCAGCCACCAATCACCAGCTAGCTCCCTGTAGTGCATTGCTACTCCTGAGCCTACCTAGGTATGCTTTGTGCTGTCTGAACCAGGGGTGGGTTTGTTTTCAATTAAAATTATTTAAAGGGATATGAAACCCAATGTTTTTCTTTAAATGATTTAGACAGAGCAGACCATTTAAAAAAAAAAAAAATTCTAATGTATTTCTATTATCAAACTTGATTAGTTCCCATGATATTCTTTGTTGAACAGATACCTAGGTAGGCATCTGGAGCACTACATGGCAGAAGATAGTGGTGCCCTCTAGTGCTCTTGCAAATGAATAACATTCTTACAAAACTACTGCCATATAGAGCTCCGGAAATAGGTCAACTCCTAAGCATAGGTCCTTGCTTTTCAACAAAAGATTCCAAGAGAACAAGATACAAAAAGAGATAATAGAAGAAAATTAGAATGACGTTTAGAATCACATGCTCTATCTGAATCATGAAAGAAACAATGTGGGCTTTGTATCCCTTTAAATCACAATTGAAATCACTAATCAGTCAGACTCAATTTAAATCATGGTTTTCTACATAAAGACTCCTACTAGCTGGTTGTTACTGCTCTTCCCTCTTCACACTTAGCTCCTTGTGCAATTTTCTATTCATGGATACTTGGCACTTAAAGGGCTACTAAAGTCATAATTAAAATATCATGATAACGAAAATGCATGCAATTTAAACTACTTTCCAAAATACTTCAATTACCAAACTGTACACAAGGTTTGTATATGCACACTTTCTGAGGATCCATCTCCTTCTGAGCATGTGCAAATGTACACAGGGAAATTAAAAGTCATTGTCTTTTTCTTGTATATTTGTCAAGTATTCAATTGTACTGTATTTAGTGGTCCTTTCAGGGGTGAGGGTTGATTCTGTGTACATAGATTTGCAGAGGAACTATGAGATAAAGGTATTTTTGCTGTGAAGAGGCGGCATGTTATCGCTGCAAACACATTCACAGTTTTGAAAAATGCAAGTAATTGTACTCCTATTATCAAATGTTCTGTATTCTCTTGGTATCTTTATTTGAAAAGCAAGAATGTAAGTTTAGATGCCGGCCCATTTTTGGTAAACAACCTTGGTTGTTCTTGCTGATTGGTGGATAAATTCACCCACCAATAAACAAATGCTGTCCAGCGTCCTGAACCATTAATTGGCTGGCTCCTTAGCTTAGATGCCTTCTTTTTCAAATAAAAATAGCAAGAGAACAAAGAAAAATTGATAATAGGAGTAAATTAGAAAGCTGCATGCTCTATCTGAATCACGAAAAAAAAAAATTGGGTTCAGTGTCCCTTTAATCCCTTCAGGACAGGGGCAAGTGTTGAAAATCGGGAAAAAAAAGTTATGATGTAAACATTTCAAGGAAACTGGAAGTCATGTGTTAATCTATCGGATCATGAGTCCCCCAATCAGATTTAATATTTTGTAAAAGCAGAATGGAACAGGATGACAAAAAGGTTAGGACGTTTAATGCCGTCCTAATGGCGTTAAAGCACAGTGCCAACAGTATGAGCCCTAACCGCGTGGCTTGCTTCAATATTTAATATCCTTTTGTCAACTCCTGAAAACTCAATATCCATTTCAAATCATTAAAATATATCAAAACTGTAACTTGCCAGTACATGAATTTACCAAATTTCTAGGGATATGAAAAACACAAAAAAAAAATTGACTCATACAGAGCATACATTTTTAAAAAGTTTCCAATTTACTTCTATAATCAAACTTGCTTTGTACCGATGGTATTCTTTGCTAAAGAGATACATAGGTAGGTGTCTGTAGCGCTACATAGCAGGAAATAGTTCTCCTATCTTGTACACTTGCAAATAGATCAAATTCTTGCAAAACTGCTACCATATAGTGCCCTAGACAATCCTGAAGCTTACGTTCCTGCTTTTCAACAAAAGATACCAAGGGAAAAAGAATTTAAATATTAGAAGTAAAATTAGAAAGTTGTTTAAATTTGCATGCTCTATCTGAATCAAGAAAGAACAATGCTGGGTTTCATGTCACTTTATTTATTCAATCAGGAAATTAGGTACACAGAATTCTGTACCCCTCTCCAGTTTTTCTTTTCAATAACATTGTATAGGACACCTCAATTAATGGCATATTCTCAGTTTCACCATCCTGAACCGCTTAGCTATGCACAAAGACTCATCAGAATATGTGAACAGTAACTAAAAAAAAAAAAAAAAGGTCATTCAAATTCAGGACTTCATCCCAAAGGGTTCAAGGTTCTTATATTGAATCTATTTTCAGCATTGATGTGTAATGTGCGTTGGCAGATAATCTGATTTGTGTAACGGAGACTATACATTTAGGATATGAAATAAAATGACCTAGAATATTGACAGGACAAATTATTATTATAACTAGACTATTATTTATTAACCAGCACAGACAGAATTATTATAACTAGATTATTTATTAACAAACACAGATCTCATGTGATGAAGAATTACAACAGATGTGTTAAGCAAAGCAGATAGCTGCTTGTAGATAGAGAGCACGTCAGGATGTTCCAGATCAACATCTTTACCATCCAATACTTATTTACCTAATATTCTGTGACCTCCAAACTTGGCTTCCAAATTAATAGTCAGAAGATGGACACATTTTATTTAAAAAAAAAAAAAAAAAAAAAAAAAAGCATATAAGCTGTTGGAAAAAGTCCAAACAGATGACCAGGGGGCACTTGAGTATTTTGATTCTTTAGGTTAAATGTATCATTATTGCCAGTTATTTGTAGAGCACCAACCATCAGATGACACAATATCCTTTTCTTAAGCCAAGCAAAATAAAAGATAATCTTGTCTATCTAAAAAAAAAATTTTTTTAAAAAATGGTTTTATTGCACTATTGTTTGGATATAACTATGTGTTTAACCACTACAAAGCGATTAAAGGGACACTCAAGTCAAAATAAAACTTTTATGATTCGGATAGAGCAGGCAATTTTTAAACAACTTTCCAATTTACTTCCATTAACAAAATGTGCACAGTCTTTTTTTATATTTACACTTTTTGAGTCACCAGCCCCTACTGAGCATGTGCAAAAAAAAAAAAATCACAGAATATACATACATGCATTTGTGATTGGCTGAAGGCTGTCACATGATACAGTAGTGAAAATAGACATAACTTTGGCTGCGTTCGGGCACCGTTCCAACCGAACTGGGACTCGCTTCAAGTGTTTCCTTCACACTTGCAAGTGAGAGGCTGGGCGTTTTTTGAGCGCTCTGCTGACTTAAGTCCCAGCTCTTCCAGCGTGCTGGAAAAGCTGGGACTTTTCAGAGCAAGCTCAGACGCTTGGCAACATGGCAGCCTCCACACACGTGTTGCTGTGGAGGCTGCCATGTTTTTATAAAGCAGCAGAGGAGGCGGATAAGCCTGACAGCAGCACTTAGTATAGGGCAAAGTGGAGATAGGTTATGTAACCTATCTCCACTTTGCCCTATACTAAGTGCTGCTGTCAGGCTTATCCGGTGTTATGCCGAGAATGGTTTCCCCAGTTTTTCTGGTTTCCCCTGCCTCTCTGCAAACATCGGAACTCTGACCCACCTCCATTCAGTTGCTCTCAGCTCAGCCCCTGTAGTTTAACCTGCCCCATGTGAGTGATGGGAGCTGCAGCCCTTATATCTTTATTTATTATTAGTTGAATGGGGCAGGATAAGCTACAGGGGCTGAGCTGAGAGCAGCTGAATGGAGGTGGGGTCGGAGTTCCGATGTTTGCCGAGAGGCAGGGGAAACCATTCTCGGTATAACAACGGTGTTGTGTAACAATGCTACAAGGAAGCTTAGAAAAAACGTTCGCATGTGCAAAGTCCATTATTGTGCAGCAGATCCCTTTGTGCATGCGAAAGTTTTTTCTAAGTTCCCTTGCTTGTGACGTCACTTAGCGCCACATCATCGCTGGAAGTGAAGCGCCTCCCCTAGCTCCTGAGCGCTGCCCGAACGCGGCCTTTGAATGTTTGTCAGAAAGAAAAAAAAATCTACTACTCATTTGAATTTCAGACTAAATGCTATTACATTGCCTTTGTATCATGCATGTGTTGTTTATGCAAATCTGTCGTATTTACTGGTCCTTTAAGTCAGCTCCAGACTACTAATGTACCACTGAGATCTAGTTGAACAATTCTGATGAGCCAATAGCAACAGGCGTATGTGTGTAACCAAAAATCAACAACAACTTCCCAGTAGTGAATTGCTCATCCTGACCCTAAGCTATTTATGATTTTGGTATGCTTTTCAACAGAGGATGCCAATAGAACAAAATACATTTGATAATACACTGTCTGAGCCATGAAAGTTTATATTTGACTTTCATGTCCTTTTAAAGAAATCTTATCATCATAGACTGATCAGAAAAAACGTAAAGAACAGTTCTTGCCTTAAAATTATTCATTATTACAGCTTATTTATGAGAAATGTGACAATACATTCCCCATTTGTCCCACATCGTTCTTACCACTCCAAAATAAGTTACACTGCATCTACATTTAAAATAGTAAATGCAATTTAAAAAAACAAAAAAAAACTCTCACAAGACATCATTTGGATTCCCTGTGGCTGAAATAAGAATTTCTCAAACCACATCAAATCAGGAATATAAAGTTAAAAATGACAAATTTATTTTGGAGTTTAACAAACTTCAGGATTAACAAATAGTAACTTTATTTAGAACACTTGCACATAAACTCCTAGATTACGATGACAGCAATGTAAATTCTATAAAACATAAATACATTTTATACTTTGGCCCTAGAATGCATCCCAAACCAGTTAAGAATCTATGTGCACAAACCAATGGGGCATATCTTATACGTACTGCCCATTTTATGACTTTTAACCCTTTAATGTGTGAAATAAAGTTGTGAAAGTATGTAGTACTCACCTAACAAAAATGACAAATGTATTTGAGATGCTAGCAGACCGATCCAAGCCAAATTATTAGCCCGAGCTCCTATCATCTGCCAACCTTCCCCAAGTACAGCTCGGAGCAGGACTGAACAACACTGCAGACAACCAATAGCTGCGACTGTTGCCTTTGAATGACTTCCCTGAAGACCTATTAAAACTTGACAAAGGCTGGCATCTGTACTGAAGATACCAAAGAAAACGTAGGAGCCAGGGACCCACAAACTATTTACGCCATATTTGATTATGGAAATATTTTTCTAGATATGTAAAAAAACATACTAAATGTTCTGTAAAATATATTCAAACAAAAAAATATAATTTATTTCATATTTCACCGTAAAATCTATATAAGATTATATTTTATTTAACCGCTCCGAAGATTGAGAATGAAAAACATTGCATTTTAACTGATTTGCTAATGTTATTTATATAATTTTATTTTTTTTAAGACAAGAGACTTGCAGCCTACGCCTCTGTAAATGCTAGTGGTTAAAATGTGAATTGCCCTTCACAAATATGGACGCTGCTCCTGTTTCACTGGTTGCATGCACGCAGGTCTCCAGTTCAGCAGTGTTGTCCTCACGTGACTCGTGCAGGTGCTGGGTATTTCAGGATCTGCATTCTGCAGCTCATTGAGCTGGATGGGCTTGGACAGCTCCCTGCTGTGGATCAGGATGTTGAAGTCAAAACCATGGTAATTTTTAGAGCTGACATTGACTTGGAAATTTAATTTTTTTCACGGAATTCAGATTTTCTGTTGATATTTTTATTACATGGATGTGTTATTTTATTTTTATTATGTTTTAAATACCATGGAGAACTTATTTCATTTGTGCTGACCTTCTACGGATTTCTTTACTTGTTTGGAAAGTATTCTGCTATAATTTTTCCACTGCTTATTTTTGTTTGTTTGCTTTTTTATCAAAGCTTAAGAATTGTGAAATGAGCTTTGACTTAAAAGGTTGATTAAATGGGACACAAAATGGGAAACTGGACTAAAGACCTTGTTCTCTTGGTTTTATGGACCTAGTCTAAAGCACATTTAATCTTGCCAATTTTTATCAGCATCTGACAAGTTGTAAGGAATCATTGGGACCATGCTGAAAGAGGAGTGCAAAGCTTTGCTGGATGCTCTGAACAAGGTAACAGCATGCTATAGACATCTGGTTCTCACCATAGGTGGGACCTCGGATACTCAGAACTTGCGTGAAGAATTAAAGAAGACTAGACAAAAAGCCCAAGAGTTAGCAGTGGCTAACAGAAATAAGCTGACCAACACACTCAAGGACAAAAGCTTAAGCAAGGAAGACAAAGCTGAATTTGAAAGGCTGTGGGTCATCTTTTCTACATGTATGGAGATTTTAGAGACGGATATGAGACGAGCTTTAGAGTTGGGGCAAGAATTCCCACTGAATATACCCCGAAAACACCTTATACAGACTGGTATGAGTGGGGGGACCTCTGGGGTTGCTGCCAGAGCAATGAGTGTGCAGAACATGAAATATGATGCTGAACATAATATAGATGTGATGGACCTTAAAGATTTAGAGAATGAGATCAATCAGGTTGATGAGATGATCTATGAGATGGAGATGAAGGTCAGTGTTCCTCAGTGGACTGTAGAAGCCAAACAGAACCCAGGTGCTGAACTTAAATCTGCCACAAGTGCAGGGGCTTCTTCTCCTGGTGTCATCTCTGTAGATGACCATAATAAACCTGTTTGTGATCTCAGCAAACTTCTAGCTGGAGTGGTTTTCAGTTCTGTTCTTATTCTTGCTATTATATTAGCTGTGTGTGTAGTAAAACTCTCTTAAGTATAAAAAGCTGCTGTTGGTAATGGTCTCCCAAAGAACAGTGGTCTATTGATATACATTTAACCAAACATTTCATTATCCATCACTGGCAAATTCTCAGCTGGATTTGGATGTTGATATACCCTAGAAGAATACAGCTTCAAACATGAACTATTGTTGAAATGCCTGAATACTAAATTGTGTGTTTCTATCTCATTGTATCTAATCCCTTTCTACTTGAGGGATGAGCTGCCTTTTGCACTATAAGGAGTTGACACTAAACCATCATACGTATTATATTTTATATTGTTAAATAGTGAGAATGATGTACTATAGTTGTGTGTATATATTACACACACACAGTGTGCTAACAGCTGCAGTGTTATAGATAATATTATTGCTGTTACAGAATTACCTAAGTGTTATTCTTTGAGACAATGTAAATTCAAAACAGACGCAACAGAGACAAAAAAGGTTACTCAATGTTGACTGCATTAATGTACATTTTTAGAGGATATAAGCTTTGGTGGCTGGTTTACAGAATCTTATTCCAAATGCCATCTTATCATTTGCACTAAACCACTGAATCCTTAAAGCACAAATATTCATATATTGTACTATAGGAAATAAGCACAAGACAGTTACATGAAATTATCTAGAATGCTTATTATACATGTATTGACTAACAATTTGCATTAAGTATCACTATTTTTAGATCTTCATTCAGATAGGCTAATATCACAATGTTCTGTAATGATCAATGCTGTTTTGCAAGAGTATTCTCATGTTGCCTTTATATTCACAGATGGGAGGGAAACTTACAAGTACCCTGAATTAGTGGCGCTCAATCAATTTTCTTTTCAAAGTAGTATAGTGTTTTTACATATATGTTTACATAGAATTATACTAATAAAAAAATAGGACCCATAAATACATTTTATCAACCATTAAGCATAGGATTTGTGTAGTCCCTTTCCTTTGCAATAATTATATAATTTGGACATGATCATTTACAAGCAGAGTTTGCAGAGAATGTTCCATTGAGCTTGCCCCAATTATTATTTATAGCAAACCTTTCAGGAGGCTGTTATATAACCATATAAAAGCTATAACGGCAGTGCAAGACCCATATCTTGTGCCAGTTGCAACATTACCATATATGTCTATTGCCGGAAGGGTTTAATGACTACCCTTTCTCAGACACAAAGTAGCTTGTAAGTGCCACAGAAATAATGTTGACTCTGTTTATGTTCTGTGCATGAAAAATGCCTTTTAAGATCCACCTTATCTTTGGAGATTTGTGTTTTTTGGACCCTTTGACTTGCACATGTAACCCTCATGCCCCATTTTTGTTGTGAATAGTTTAATAGAGTGCCCAATAGTGTAATTGTATTGTGTTTCAATTGTAATTAGTCATTGTATTTTGTGCATTTAAAGGGACATTAAAGTTGTATTCTATATATACATAGCATATATTAGCTATTACAGATGGCACTTGTAGCAGATACAGGTTTTAAAAAGCATTTCAAATTTTGATTATTTTAAATTCTGGGGATACACATCTTGAGTAAGTTGTATCATATCTCGTTTTGTTATGGTAAATTAAGGACGTGTAAATGATGTCCTGCACTGATCACGCCATTTCTGTGTAGCATGTTGTAGGGTTATGTTTTTGAAGTCTACAGGATGCTCCCCAGCCCCATTTGAAGAAGAAAAAAAAAAGTGGCAAAAAAATATATAAATACATTGCAAACGTTTTATTCTTAAACACAATGATTAATTAAACATTTTACGTGCAATTCTTTTTTGAGTTAAATGTCCCTTTTTAATTTGTAAAAACTCTTACACTTTTGAAATTCAGCTTAGAGAATAGGTGCAGTAAAGGTTAACTTAAATATCTAACTTATTCAATTACTGAAGCAACCATGTATATGTTTGTGTTATTTTAACCCACCCTCTGTGAGGGAAACTGTTTCCAAAGTACAAAAGTCAATTTCTGTGAATTTTATTTATGTATTTTCCATCAGATATATTTTAAAGGGACATGAAACCTCTCTTTTGTGAATGAGATAGAGAATACAATTTTTAACAACTTTCCAATTTATTTCTATTTATTTTCTTCATTCTTCAGATATCCTTTATTGAAGACTTTGCAACAAGTGAGACAATTACACAAGGCATATATGTGTAGCCACCAATCAGCAGCTACTGGGAATATTTAGATATGCTTTTCAACAAAGGATATCAAGAGAATAAAGCAAATTAGATAACAGAAGTAAATTGGAAAGTTGTTTAAAATTGTATGTTGTATTGGAATCATTAAATAAAATATTTGGGTATCATGTCCCTTTTTAAGGTCAATTAAATCTTTTTATGATGTTCTTAGGAATAGTTTATTAAATGTTTTATGAGCATTTTATTTGGTGCTTTATAACTTCACCGAAAGCCTCTGAGATGGTTGCCAATTCACTCAATTCGTTGTCAAAATGTAATATGTATAATAGAAAATAAATAATTCTTTTATATAAATTAGCTATCGCAACAGTCAAGTGTTTATCTACATTTTTGTCACAGAAATGTTTCCGAGTACATTGAATAAACCAAAGTAAAGTGGCCCAGAAATGAATGATGATTGAGGGGTTTTTCTAGTTAGTTACTTCAGTGGACACTGATGTCACATGACTTTATCATATACTCTATACTTGTACTCACAGAAAATCCGTTATTGCAAGTATGGAAAATCATTAAGACACAAACACAGTTTAAAAACTTTCCCTTCATCTTCTCATCAAGAGAGTAAAATGTCTTAGCATTTATGTAATAAACTACATTTATAGGCACTCTCAGCATCTTAGTTGTCAAACTTCAAAGATGAAGGTAATTACAGCTTTCCTATTCAAGGAACACATTGATAGTACAGTACTATAATACTCTAAATCCTTAGAGCATTTTATAATTGCAAGCATGTCCCATAAAGGAGCCCCAATGTATTATTTCTCCTGGGAAGGGCACGGTTGGTGAACTAGATAGGGGTGCTATACGCACGTAGCCTCAAATCACTTGCTGTGTCCTACTGAGGACTAACACCAGAGTGTGTGTTGCCTAACTGTGCATGTAACCTTTTTGCTGGAGTATTAATAAAATGCTGTAATGCATAAGCCTCTTATATTATTGCTGCTTTGAGTTGGCAAAAGTCTCGTTACCTCACAGCCTTGCCGTTTTTGTATTTTTTTTTTTTATTATTTTTGTTTATATATCCACATTTTTAAATGGGAATATATTCACTTTACATGTTATTCATACACGTTCCTTATCCTGGGGAATATATATATATATGTGTATATATATATATATATATTGTGAATAAAGTATGGTTGTTTATTTGGCTCAACAGCTTTATCGTCTTTTTCAACTTAGTATGGCTTGCAAAAAGTCATATACAATGCCGCATCCCAGACAGCCTTAAATCCACAATCATGGGCGGTATCTGATATCTCATTGGTTGAGGTCAGATTTACACGTGATTTTAAGACATAAAAAATAATAAAAACAGAATATAATATATTAGAAAGGTAACAAATAATTATTATATTTTATCTAAGCTAAAACATATTTAACAATTGTTAAACAAATAAATAAATAACATTATTTCAAAAGAACAGTGTAAACCAATCCTGAACCGTTCTGTTTCTCAGTTCCCTTTTAGAGTTGTCATCTGTATAGGAGTTCCCAAACAGGTTCGTTTCTGTATATCGTAGTCACATGATGTTATTCATCCAGTAGTTTAAGCGGATAGTTGTTAGTTCAGAAAATGTATTCAAATGAGTCCCGTATTGAACTAGACCATTAAAAATTTCACCAAAAGAAAAAGATATATTTGTTAAATTATTGTGTATAAAAAGTCTTTTTGAATGGATACAATTATGTATTTATTTATGTAATATTTTTTTTTATTGGGATTCACTTTAAGGCATACAATATTGAAATGTCAATACATATTATAAAAAGAAATAATTTCAAAACATCACGTCAATGAACAAGCTTAAATAAAAATTGAAGTTGTAAGACATTTGTGAGATAAGGTCGTGTAAATAATGCCTATCAAACTATTTACCCTCTAAATAACTATAGGCCACTCTTGGACCTTTATAAAACATAAACAATATATTAAGTCCAGAAAGGTAATTGGAAATAGTACAAGATCTCTCATGGGTCTCAATCTGTGAATCTTATTTTTCCTATTTTAAGGGAAGGGGTTATCAATTAACGCTTATGCATTTCAAACATCAATAATTTATCGCCTTCTAGGTATATGAAGGTGATCCACCAAATATAGGCATATATAACAAAAATAGTAATAATAGATTATTTGTCATTCTATCTATTCTTTTTCTATACAAACAATGTGTTGGTCCTACTGTAAAGGCTAATCAGACTTTTAAAAAAAAAATTAGGATCACCAAGAAAAATAATGATTGAGAAATTAAATAGGTAATTGAAAAGTTTCTATAGGATTCAGTTTCCTTTGCTTACGAAGTAAGCTCAGAGGTATAAAGAAGGGGAGGGATAAGGAATGGGGGGACGGAGTCATCATAAACTCATGTCAGGGTTAGGGGTAAAAAGAAAAGGATATTTTAGCACTGGGCTGACAAAAAAATGGTACAGGACTATCCATTGTATCTCCCCTCAGGGGTTGTTGTCGCCACTGGACGGAGACGGAAAAGGGGTATTGGATATGACCCACTCCCTCTCACGGAGTGGGAAAGGGTGAGGGGGAGATATTTTTGGACCAGATGTAAACTAGAATGGAGTGTATATATGGACAAGGGCTATGGAATCCTATAGAGAAATGTATATACTATGAAAGAAAATACATAAGGTTAAGTATGGGGGGAAGAATTGACGAATACGCAGCTCAATATTTCTCCAACCCTAGTACAAGGCTGTAACATATATACTCTCTTCTATAAATTAATAGCATTGAGTCTAGGTTAGGGAAGATATCATGATAATCTTTCATTAGTAGTATATTAGGGTACCATGTCAATGGAGGATATCCAAAATTTCCCCAGAGGGTGATATCAAATAAAAGCTGTGGGACACATATGTTGGTGAGATAGTGTCCTCTTAGACTAAATATAATTGAATCAGATCCTGGTGTGGGTTAAACAATATATTAAATGAACTGACCATTGTTGCATATGCAAATATATAACTGTCAGAACAGGATTGGCATTGGGGTATGTCTATCCCAATATAAAGTAACACATAGCAGTCAAAAAATAGTCTCTGCAAAATGAATAGTACATATATAATGTTAGATGGGGTTGTTATCCTGTCTCCCTAGAATCTAGGGAACATAATAATTTAATATTAAACTTGGATTTACATGACAACCCCGTATGTAAGAGATACTGGCAGGAATTGTCATATAATATGTACTTACCAAATATATTCAGGTAACTATGAAATTGGAGATTAAAGCAATAAGTATATTATCAAACTCTAAAAACTTATTTAAGAAACATCAAAACTAACATGTCTGCCTTACAAATATTTGTAGATGAGAAAGTAAATTGTAAGAACGAATATAATTGCAAAATAAGTTTTCCCTCCAAGATATGAGGTAGCTTTCTGTTCGATTTCCTCAAATAATATATGGTAAACATGTGCATTAGCATAGTAATCGTGATACTGCAATTTTATATCAACCTGTATCCGGAATATAAGCTGAAAAGTAATAAAAAAACAACCTCTTCCCCTAATGGGAAGTATAACTATAGTTATGATCTATATCAAAGTTATGTAGAGAAGTCAAAAACTTTACTCTGTTTGCTATTATCTGAGGGTATGTTAATGGCAGACTGCCTCGCCCCTAAATGTAATATAGTAAAACAAGTACCTTAATGGGAAATAAAAACTGTTAATAACTATGCTCACAGGTGATACAGGTTTATATATCCTACACAGATTACCCATTGGTTAAAAAATCACACACACCTCCTAAACACCATTTTAAAGGGATCATCACACAAAAGGTATATACATATAATAGGCGTTTTAGCACCTATAATCAATGGCTTTATATATAACAGTGAAAAATAATATAGAAAGAAAATAAATAAATAATAATAATGATACATGAAGAAAAATATCTAATCCTACATGAATATGTACATATGTATATACATCAAACAAAAAACTAGTAATGTATATATATATATAAATCAAAATGAGGAAGAAAATCAAATAATGAAAATAGTACAGAATAATACAAAATAATCATATTAATGGAGAATGAATATATATATATAAATCAATATATTTAAATTTCAATTAATAATAAACTCCTTGTATAAGTAATTACTGTTGATTAATAAACATAATATCAATTCTCCCAGAAATTAATAAGATCATTTTCTGAATTGAAACCATTCGGTTTTAGAGTGCACAGTTTATGTATCCAATAAAGCTCCTGGCGTGCCAAGGTGGACCATTTATCACCACCTCTAGGGTTATTCTTGATGATTTCTATGGCATTCCATATGAAACTGCACACATTTCCATGATGAATATCAATAAAATGACTCGCAAGATCAGAGCAGTGGTTTTCATTCCTAATGTATCCCAGATGTTCACGGATGCGAGTACGAATATCACGGGTAGTCATACCCACGTACTGAATTTTATGTTCCGTGCAACCAATGAGATACACTATGAATGAAGAAGAACAATTGATACATCCCCTAGTATCAAACATCTGGTTAGTGACATAGGAACTAAAAGAGCTACCTATCTTAACATGTTCACAGGCTTTACAATTCTTTCCACATCTATATGTTCCATTATGTCTTAGCCAGGAGCTCTGACTAACGGGTTTACGTAACTGGCTAGGTGAGATCAAGTTACCCAATGTAAGACTCTTTCTATATGTAAATCTACATCCACCTTGGTATTATTGACAGGGACACTTTTGAGTTCTTGTTCATTTCAGACCCTATCATTCCTATTTTCCACCACCTGCCCAAGACTCACAAAAGTGTAGTCAATATTAAGGGAAGACCAATAGTTGCTGGGATCGGTTCCCTTTTTGAACATCTGTCAGAGTGGATTGACAGTATTCTGCAACCCTTGGTTTCTTCTCTCCCCAGCTTTTTGAGAGATACTACACACTTACTAAATATTGTTGAGGATGTGCAGGTGGTGGAAGATATGAGTTGGCTTACGGTGGATGTGGTGGCTTTGTACACCTCAATACCCCACACCCTGGGCCTGGAAGCTGTGGCCTTTTTTCTTAATTTACTTACTAACTATTCAAATGAAACTAAAGAATTTATCATTAGATCTATCCGTTTTCTTTTGGAGCGCAACTACTTCCAGTTTGAGGGATCGTATTATGTCCAATTGAGAGGCACAGCCATGGGGGCGAAATTCGCCCCCTCATATGCCAATTTATTTATGGGCTGGTTCGAGTATAAATACCTCTTTGGACCTAATGTCGACTCATCTGAGGGAGTTGTTTGCTACAAAAGATTTATTGATGATCTTATTTTTCTAACTAAATTTAATTCCTCTGAGGCTAAGAGATTTGTTGATTATTTGAATTCTTGTGTCCCTGAGATTAAGTTTACCTATGAATGGCAAAAACACAAAATACATTTTTTGGATGTGGAGCTGGTGATTGATGTGAACTCTGAAAAAATTGAAACTCAGTTGTTTCGTAAACCAATAGCTGGAAATTCAATCCTTCATTCTTCCAGCTCCCACCCAAAGCATGTGTTTCAGGGCATAGCGAAGGGACAGTTCCTGAGAAATAGAAGAATTTGCTCTAATGAACAAGTATTCAACACTGAATGTAATAATCTAGGTACTAGACTCCGTAAACGGGGCTATTGTAAGAAAGTTATCAAACAGGCCCATGAATACGCAGCACAATGTGATAGAAGCAGTTTGCTCTCGGTAGCTGGTAAACCCAGTGACAGAAAGATCCAATTTGATAACAAACCTAATTTTATCACGAGGTACTCTAATCAATATTATCAAATTTGTAACATAGTCAAAAAATATCTACCTATGTTATATGGCGATGACGTTCTTAAAGATGTAGTCAAAGGAGGATGTAGATTTACATATAGAAAGAGTCTTACATTGGGTAACTTGATCTCACCTAGCCAGTTACGTAAACCCGTTAGTCAGAGCTCCTGGCTAAGACATAATGGAACATATAGATGTGGAAAGAATTGTAAAGCCTGTGAACATGTTAAGATAGGTAGCTCTTTTAGTTCCTATGTCACTAACCAGATGTTTGATACTAGGGGATGTATCAATTGTTCTTCTTCATTCATAGTGTATCTCATTGGTTGCACGGAACATAAAATTCAGTACGTGGGTATGACTACCCGTGATATTCGTACTCGCATCCGTGAACATCTGGGATACATTAGGAATGAAAACCACTGCTCTGATCTTGCGAGTCATTTTATTGATATTCATCATGGAAATGTGTGCAGTTTCATATGGAATGCCATAGAAATCATCAAGAATAACCCTAGAGGTGGTGATAAATGGTCCACCTTGGCACGCCAGGAGCTTTATTGGATACATAAACTGTGCACTCTAAAACCGAATGGTTTCAATTCAGAAAATGATCTTATTAATTTCTGGGAGGATTGATATTATGTTTATTAATCAACAGTAATTACTTATGCAAGGAGTTTATTATTAATTGAAATTTAAATATATTGATTTATATATATATATTCATTCTCCATTAATATGATTATTTTGTATTATTCTGTACTATTTTCATTATTTGATTTTCTTCCTCATTTTGATTTATATATATATACATTACTAGTTTTTTGTTTGATGTATATACATATGTACATATTCATGTAGGATTAGATATTTTTCTTCATGTATCATTATTATTATTTATTTATTTTCTTTCTATATTATTTTTCACTGTTATATATAAAGCCATTGATTATAGGTGCTAAAACGCCTATTATATGTATATACCTTTTGTGTGATGATCCCTTTAAAATGGTGTTTAGGAGGTGTGTGTGATTTTTTAACCAATGGGTAATCTGTGTAGGATATATAAACCTGTATCACCTGTGAGCATGTATGGTCTATGATTACGGCTAAATACTGCCGAAACGCGTAAGACCTGCTCTTTCCTTCTTCATGCCTATTTTTGATGCCCATATGTTTTAATTTTCTAATAAACCATTGATTTTTTATATTTTTGTTCTTTGGATCATCTTTTTCAACTGTTTAATCAACACAGTAAAAATGAAGCTATAAGGGTTTCATGGATGGCAATGCATACTTGAGGTAATCCTATGTTCTATCGTAGGGGTACGGGCCATATACCCCCCGACAAAAGACAGAGTTTTCACCTTTTCAGCTTAAACTATCCTATTATATACATCCAAATAAAATTCTATATAATACAAAAGCCTATTAAATATGCATGCCATTTACCCACAAAGGTTTTGTATTCCCTATTATCTAAGTGTAAATCCAGGCACAGCGTACTATAGCAATATCTACAAAATGTATTCTACAATGCTTCCAATAAAATATTAGACAAGTCACTCCCTAATAGATATATGGGCGGCCCATGATATCTATTCTTCAAGCATAGGATATCCATCTAACAAAACTGGGTATAGTTAATAGCATACCAGCTAGTAGTTGTTAATCTAAAACTAGATCAGCTGGCTGAGTTGTCAGCAGCCCTTCTAAACCGCTAAGCTCCCTCTCTGAGAGCACAGGACCGGAAAGGCAAGACCTCCTCTCGAACACTCTGGGGCATTGTTGTATGATCTGTAGCCACAAAGGTATTGCAGATAGGATCAAAAAGAGCTTCTACTTCCGCGGCCAGGATCCTGAAATGTTCCTTGATATCGTTGCACAAATCGGTAAGTATGAGCTCAATTCTAGTCTCCATGATAAAACTGGGGATATTGTCAATCTATTAGATTCCGGATCAGAGTTTGAGGTGTAAGTGGTCCTTAGTTCTTAGGTAGTAAGGCGTTGCGGTGTCCTCATTGCTGGTATATCGAAGGCTAAAACTCTGTGTCTCCACCGTCCTTATACATTCGGTAGCTCCTTGTTGTTAGAAAGTACCTTTCAGGATCCTTCTCACTTTCGCTATTAATCCTCTTCGCAAAATTGAAAGATGGCCGCTCTCACAGGCCTCGAACAATACTACCCCAAAATCATGCAGAGTTGCTTTACTCGTCGATGTCCCTTAATCTTCAAGTTTCTTATTTAAGGTCCGTGGGCTAGTAGCCACCATATAATTATCAATTAAGCTGAGCTGAACGGCCAAATGTACAGTTATTTGTAATATTTAGCCGGAGTTATGGCAGCTTGCGACCGTTCAGATTAACAGCTAGCTCTGCCCCCCGGGAATATATATTTCAGAGTTTAGACCACTACATTTTCAAACTCACTCAAAACACTTAGATTAAAAAAAAAAAAAACACTTGGAATGTTTTGACTTTTGTTTTTCAATTCTTAATCTATAAATATGTTATGTTCATATATAAACACATCCCCAATGCTGTCAGCTTTGTTTTGTTCTTCAGATGCAGTAATGCAATTAATCCTCAATTTGTAATGAAGATAACACAGTTTGTCACTGATTGACAGTGATTTATGGGTCACCTATCATGCAGTTTCTCTAATCTTCATTATAAAATAGAGAGTTTCTTAATAAATAATTCAAACTCTACTGCTCAATTATTAAATCACATTTTGTTCTTCTTAACCCATCTCTTGTTAGTCATTGATGGAATGTTATCTCTGGGGGGGGGGGGGGAATAACAACTCTTTCATAATACGTTGCAAAGTGGTTTCCCATGTTGGAAGAAATTTATTCCAATTTAATGGAAATAAGGTATGTGATCTTTAGCACTTACAGAAAACTACAGTGAAAGCATAGAAGTAAACAACCATAAAATGAGTGCTGATTTCTGCTGTGTGATAATGATGTCATGGCTTTTATGGGGTTTTTTGGGGTTTTTTAACCAACAAATTGTACTCATAGTATTACAGTAAGTAGAAACATTTATCGGATAACTTGACACATCCCAGGAGCTAGGGAGCTTTAACATTTTGTAATTTTACTGCTGGTTCCTAACTTTTTGTCTTATTTACATATATAAATAAAAAAATATATGAATTCCCCAAGTTTTTAGAAATTGTACAGCAATCTGACTGGCACCTTACTATTATGTAAATTTCTCAGCCCCTGATTTAAGCACTTTCCATCACCATGTCCCTTCAAGAAGGATTCTAATTCTATCCACTAGACAGGCAAATCAATAAGAAGCCATTAACTGGGCTGGTAAGCCAGTTTGTCCCTGAGCTGGCCGTATGCCCTCTGTAATACCACTTTAAAAGCTGAACTTGGTAAGAGGTCATGGGCTGGCAAACTTTGATTGTCTTAAACTCCAAGCCTCCAGTGCCCTTTAAAATAAAAAACAGCTCTTCAGACTATTTTGCACTGAAATATTTTTGTATTTAATTATCTTGGCCCCCCTGGTAATACTTACCAGTGAGACCCCCTCTCCAGAGGGGCATGGACAGAACTATCCACTCCCCTCATTTACCACATAAAGTCTCTAGTGGGACACCACCCCTTCCTCCTCCTAGTTCTGTCCAGCCTGCAGGGTGGACAGGACTAGGAGTCCCACTCAGTGTTTACCAGTTTTGTTTGTTGGGCTGTGGATATTCCCCTTTTCTGGGCTTACCTTATAGCCACTGTGAGCTGGCTGTTGTTCTCCCTGATTGGCAGCATTATTTCCTTGTCTTTGGTCACTGATATAGTGTTAGGCGGCAGAAACTGTTCTCTACGGTTTCTTTGTGGGGGGCCGCCATGTTACCGTGAAGTCATAGGTAAGGGGCGTCACTGGGGCCGCGTCTGAGGGCAGTTTTTTTCGCACGTGCGCAATTTAAATTTGAGCCTCGACGGGGCCTTCAACAAGTAGCGTTCTTATTCCCAATGAAGATTGTGTATCAAGCTGCTCCGGCTTCTGTCTTCTGCTGATTGGGCTTCCATCAGGCCAAACTGGGCCAGTAGCCTTCTTATACCGGCGTCAAGGTGGAAGGATAAGGAAATATCCCAGAACAAAGTGAGTGTAGAAAATGAGGTAAGCAGCACTCACGGTAGACAGGGTAGTCCTTCACGGCAACAAGATCAAGGCAATGGTCAGGCAGGCAGGGTACAGCAACAGAAAGGCAATAATTCAGGAATAAACCAATAGAGTGGTCAGGACTAGGCAGAGATCAGCAACAAAAGATAATCCAGCAGTTCAGGGGTAAACCAGGCAGAGTTCAGCAATATTAAGGCAATCCAGCAATTCAAGGGTTAAACAGGCAGAGTAGTCAGACAGTAGTCTTTACTAGTCATGTTATTTCACCAATGTTATTTACAGACTTGTCACTTACAATAGCTGGGTGCGTGTTTCAATTGCAACATTAAACCTGCCTATATAGGGCAAGGGTCTATTTTTTTTTTCTCTTTATTTTCAAGATTAAGATTCTCTGTCCCAATCTAGGGGCAAGAGGGGTGGTTTTCCTTTTCAGCTCTTCGTGTTTTTTTAATCCTATTTGCTCACTTGCCTCTGCTTGCAAGCAACTTTCCAACTTAGAGATATTTTGCACTAGTTTATAGCGCTCCGGAAACCTCTACAAATACCTGATGATAATAGATTTTCATTTTTACTGGTTTACTGGTATATTTCCACTCCCTAAGAATCTTTGAAATTAAACGCTAAATTTCAGTTCATAAGAAGTTTTTGAACAGCTGGGGGTTATATTTTCCAGTATTTTGATCTGTTATTTCTAGAAACAGCTGGCCTTTCTTTCACTGCATTCTCCTTTTTCAGTTGTATTAAAGAAGCTCTTATTTTGTGAATTCAGAATTTATAATCTGTCAGAAGTCTATCCTGTTAGAGCCAAATTGGTTAATTTTGCAATGGCATAACAAGAAGTCAGTTAGTCCTGAAGGAGAACTTTATTATATATTTTTGCGGGCTCAATGAAAGTTTCTGATAGCCATTCATTTTTCAGGTTTTATGTATTTCAGCACAGACTTCCTTTTGCAGGGAGTAGGTCTTTCCAACAGATTGCTAAGTCTCCAATTTAGTTTTTGTAAGGATTTTGGACAAATGGAATCTTCATATATGAATCTATGACTTCTAGTTCCTTTTGTCAATTTCACAATATATCTGTTTTTTGCCGATGTTAAAGCCCTAGGATTGGATACTCTCTATTTTTCCTGATTCCTTATCTACTAGAGAATTTTGAGGGAAAAGATAACATTATTTGTAATACTTATCTTTTGTCATACAGGCTTTAGTTCCCTCTGGGGCACTAGTTTTTGGGCCTTTTCTCTGGCTTCCCTAAGTGGGCCTCATTTTTTGGGGCACATATCAAATATATTCAGCTGATTATTTAACATGGCTGTTTTACCTGTTTCTATTCTGTTGGGGAGGCCTGGAGGCAAATTTTAGACTGGTGCCTAGTGCTAAGGTTCACAAACTCCCATAGATATTTTCATATTTAGGCCCCTATTTATTAAAGGTCTTGTGGACCTGATCCGACCGTGCGGATCAGGTCCGCAAGACCTCGCTAAATGCGGAGAGCAATACGCTCTCCGCATTTAACATTGCACCAGCAGCTCACAAGAGCTGCTGGTGCAACGCCGCCCTCTGCTGACCGCCAGCAGGGAGGTGTCAATCAACCCGATCGTACTCGATCGGGTTGATTTTCGGCGCTTCATGTCCTCCTGCTCAGAGCAGGCGGACAGGGTTATGGAGCAGCGGTCTTTAGACCGCTGCTTCATAACTTGTGTTTCTGGCGAGTCTGGAGACTCGCCAGAAACACGGCCCTTCAAGCTCCGTACGGAGCTTGATAAGTATGGGCCTTAGAGTTTTAGATTTAAGGCTTGGCTGCTGAAAGTGTCTGTTAGCTGCAGTTAAATTTTTTGACTTAATGTTTTGTTTACACTCTTGTAAACCTACAACTTTTTGTATTATTCTTGATCTGTTTTTCCTTTTGGATGGTCCAATATAATGCTTTCATATCAAATATTTTGCTTTCTGTTGGCATTCTGCAAATAAGATTATGAGGGATATTTATCAAAGTGTCAACTGAAAATACGCTTGAATCCCCCATGTTGCGAGATTAATCCGCCGTAGTTATGAAATCGTCAAAATCGTCAAATGTTGAAATGTGTGACAAAATATACACTCCCGCGATCTCAATCCGACGCAGATTGATGCTTGCGTCATTACAGATGTTTCAAATTCACATTCAACTCTATTTGACAATTTTTCCCAATTTATCAAACGTTTCACAGGTACACTTGCGTCTATTCCGACGCAGCGTACCTAGTTATTAATCCACCACCATTGAGTCCGCGGATGCCATAGAAATCAATGGGAGTCTGAAAACACAGAAAGCTTATGTTCGATGCTGCAAGATAATGAAGTAATATTACATAATAAAGTAAATTAGAAACTTTATTAAAATAGTATACCCATTCTAAATCAAACAATATTATTGCATTTGGTGCACTAGTAGATATAGGGATACAAGTGAAAAATACATTACTACTTATGGATTATGTTACAACTTTCAGGCCCATTTATCAAAGGGCTTGCGGACCTGATCCGACACTGCGGATCAGGTCCGCAAGACCTCGCTAAATGCGGAGAGCAATACGCTCTCCGCATTTAACATTGCACCAGCAGCTCACAAGAGCTGCTGGTGCAACGCCGCACCCTGCTGACTGGCGGCCAATCGGCCGCCAGCAGGGAGGTGTCAATCAACCCGATCGTCTTTGTGACCGCTGCTTCATAAGTTGTGTTTCTGGCAAGTCTGAAGACTCGCCAGAAACACGGCCCTTCAAGCTCTGTACGGAGCTTGATAAATGGGCCTGTTTGTCTCTCATTACAAAGCAATGGGACTATTATTTCTCCAAATTTTTTTAAAAGTTTTTTTTCCCCCAAACTTGTCGCAATAATAGATATAGACATAAAAATGAAATAAATACACAACATAATACATAGTAGATAAGGTTGAAAAAGACAGAAGTCCATCGAGTTCAACCTATACAAATCTAAAATACTTACAAAAAGCTCCAGTTAAGCTTAAATAACCCCAATAAAATGTTATCCATTTAATACTAGCAATCATATCTTTACTGTCATGCTATTTCTTTCATGTAATTAGCAAGAGTCCATGAGCTAGTGACGTATGGGATATACATTCCTACCAGGAGGGGCAAAGTTTCCCAAACCTTAAAATGCCTATAAATACACCCCTCACCACACCCACAATTCAGTTTTACAAACTTTGCCTCCGATGGAGGTGGTGAAGTAAGTTTGTGCTAGATTCTACGTTGATATGCGCTCCGCAGCAAGTTGGAGCCCGGTTTTCCTCTCAGCGTGCAGTGAATGTCAGAGGGATGTGAGGAGAGTATTGCCTATTTGAATGCAGTGATCTCCTTCTACGGGGTCTATTTCATAGGTTCTCTGTTATCGGTCGTAGAGATTCATCTCTTACCTCCCTTTTCAGATCGACGATATACTCTTATATATACCATTACCTCTGCTGATTCTCGTTTCAGTACTGGTTTGGCTTTCTACAAACATGTAGATTAGTGTCCTGGGGTAAGTAAATCTTATTTTCTGTGACACTCTAAGCTATGGTTGGGCACTTTGTTTATAAAGTTCTAAATATATGTATTCAAACATTTATTTGCCTTGATTCAGAATGTTCAACTTTCCTTATTTTTCAGACAGTCAGTTTCATATTTGGGATAATGCATTTGAATTAATCATTTTTTTCTTACCTTCAAAAATTTGACTCTTTTTTCCCTGTGGGCTGTTAGGCTCGCGGGGGCTGAAAATGCTTCTTTTTATTGCGTCATTCTTGGCGCGGACTTTTTTGGCGCAAAAATTCTTTTCCGTTTCCGGCGTCATACGTGTCGCCGGAAGTTGCGTCATTTTTTTGACGTTATTTTGCGCCAAAGATGTCGGCGTTCCGGATGTGGCGTCATTTTTGGCGCCAAAAGCATTTTAGGCGCCAAATATGGGCGTCGCTTTTGTCTCCACATTATTTTAGTCTCATTTTTCATTGCTTCTGGTTGCTAGAAGCTTGTCCTTTGGCATTTTTTCCCATTCCTGAAACTGTCATTTAAGGAATTTGATCAATTTTGCTTTATATGTTGTTTTTTTGTCTTACATATTGCAAGATGTCTCACGTTGCATCTGAGTCAGAAGATACTACAGGAAAATCGCTGTCTAGTGCTGGAGCTACCAAGCTAAGTGTATCTGCTATAATTTTGGTATCTGTTTCTCCAGCTGTTGTTTGTATTGCATGTCATGACAAACTTATTAATGCAGATAAAATTTCCTTTAGTACTGTTACATTACCTGTTGCTGTTCCGTCAACATCTAATTTTCAGAGTGTTCCTGATAAACATATGAGATTTTATTTTTTAAATCCATTAAGAAGGCTATGTCTGTTATTTCTCCTTCTAGTTTACATAAAAGTCTTTTAAAACTTCTCTTTTTTCAGATGAATTTTTAAATGAACATCATCATTCTGATACTGATAAATCTTTGTATTTGTTCAAGATGGAATTTATTCGTTCTTTATTTAAAGAAGTATTAATTGCATTAGAAATAGAGGATTCTGGTCCTCTTGATACTAAATCTAAACGTTTAAATAAGGTTTTTAAATCTCCTGTAGTTATTCCAGAAGTGTTTAATCTCCCTGATGCTATTTCTGAAGTAATTTCCATGGAATGGAATAATTTGGGTAATTCTTTTACTCCTTCTAAACGTTTAAGCAATTATATCCTGTGCCATCTGACAGATTAGAGTTTTTTTGGGACAAAATCCCTAAGGTTATGGGGCTGTCTCTACTCCTGCTAAATGTACTACTGTTCCTACGGCAGATAGTACTTTATTTAAGGAAAATTGAATCCTTTCTAAGAAAAACTTACTTATGTTCAGGTAATCTTCTTAGGCCTGCTATATTTTTAGCGGATGTTGCTGCAGCTTCAACTTTTTGGTTAGAAGCTTTAGCGCAACAAGTAACAGATCATAATTTTATAGCATTATTATTATTCTATATCATGCTAATAATTTTATTGGTGATACCATCTTTTGATATCATTAGAGTTGATGTCAGGTATATGTCTCTAGCTATTTTAGCTAGAAAAGCTTTATGGATTAAACTTGGAATGCTGATATGTCTTCTAAGTCAACTTTGCTTTCCCTTTCTTTCCAGGGTATTAAATTATTATCTCAATTGTTTCTGGAAGGAAGGGAACTTTTTTACCAAAGGATAAAAAATCTAAGGTAAATTTAGGTCTAATAGTCTTTTTCGTTCCTTTCCTCACAACAAGGAACAAAAGCCTGATCCTTCATCCTCAGGAGCGGTATCAGTTTGGAAACTATTTCCAGTTTGGAATATATCCAAGCCTTATAGAAATCTATAGCCAGCTCCTAAGTACCCATGAAGGTACGGCCCTTATTCCAGCTCAGCTGGTATGGGGCAGATTACGTTTTCTTCAAAGAAATTTGGATCAATTCCGTTCTCAATCTCTGGTTTCAGAACATTGTTTCAGAAAGGTACAGAATTGGCTTCAAGTTAAGGCCTCCTGCTAAGAGATTTTTTCTTTCCCATGTCCCAGTTAACACAGCAAAGGCTCAGCATTTCTGAAATGTGTTTCAGATCTAGAGTTGGTTGGAGTAATTATGCCAGTTCCAGTTCTGGAACAGGGGCTGGGGTTTTATTTTATCTCTTCATTGTACCAAAGAAGGTCAATTCCTTCAGACCAGTTCCGGATCTATCAATATTGAATCATTATGTAAGGATACCAACATTCAAGATGGTTACTGTAGGACTATCCTGCTTTTTGTTTAGCAAGGGCATTATATGTCTATAATAGATTTACAGGATGTGTATCTGCATATTCCGATTCATCCAGATCACTTTTAGTGTCTGAGATTCTCTTTTTAGACAAGCATTACCAGTTTTTTGGCTCTACCGTACTCTGTGATTGATACTATGTGACAGGCTCGTAAATTTGTATCTAGAGAGATATATTATAGAGTCTGGAAGACTTATATTTCTTAGTGTCTTTCTCATCTTTTTTCTTGGCATTCTTTTTGAATACCGAGAATTTTTCAGTTTCTTCAGGATGGTTTTGATAAAGGTTTGTCCGCAAGTTCCTTGAAAGACAAATCTCTGCTCTTTCTGTTCTTTTTCACAGAAGGTTTGCTAATCTTCCTGATATTTATTGTTTTGTACAACCTTTGGTTCGTATAAAACCTGTCTTTAAGTCAATTTCTCCTCCTTGGAGTTTGAATTTGGTTCTGGGGGCTCTTCAAGCTCCTCCTTTTGAACCCATGCATTCTTTGGTCGTTATATTACTTTCTTGGAAAGTTTTGTTTCTTTTGGCCATCTCTTCTGCCAGAAGAGTCTCTGAATTATCTACTCTTTTTTGTGAGTCTCCTTTTCTGATTTTGCATCAGGATAAGGCGGTGCTGCGAACTTCTTTTGAATTTTTTACCTAAGGTTGTGAATTCTAACAACATTAGTAGAGAAATTGTGGTTCCTTCATTATGTCCTGATCCTATGAATTCTAAGGAGAAATCATTGCATTCTTTGGATGCTGTTAGAGCTTTGTAATATTATGTTGAAGCTACTAAGTCTTTCCGAAAGACTTCTAGTCTATTTGTCATCTTTTCCGGTTCTAGAAAAGGCCAGAAAGCTTCTGCTATTTCTTTGGCATCTTGGTTGAAATCTTTATTTCATCATGCCTATGTTGAGTCGGGTAACACTCCGCCTCAAAAGATTACAGCTCATTCTACTAGGTCAGTTCTACTTCCTGGGCGTTTAGGAATGAAGCTTCGGTTGATCAGATTTGCAAAGCAGCAACTTGGTCCTCTTTGCATAATTTTACTAAATTCTACCATTTTGATGTGTTTTCTTCTTTTGAAGCAGTTTTTGGTAGAAACGTACTTCAGGCAGTGTTTTCAGTTTGAATCTTCTGCTTATGTTTTTTCATTAAAATTTTATTCTGGGTGTGGATTATTTTCAGCAGGAATTGGCTGTCTTTATTTTATCCCTCCCTCTCTAGTGACTCTTGCGTGGAAAGATCCACATCTTGGGTAATCATTATCCCATACGTCACTAGCTCATGGACTCTTGCTAATTACATGAAAGAAAACATAATTTATGTAAGAACTTACCTGATAAATTCATTTCTTTCATATTAGCAAGAGTCCATGAGGCCCGCTCTTTTTTTGTGGTGGTTTTGATTTTTTTGTATAAAGCACAATTATTCCAATTCCTTATTTTATATGCTTTCGCACTTTTTTCTTATCACCCCACTTCTTGGCTATTCGTTAAACTGAATTGTGGGTGTGGTGAGGGGTGTATTTATAGGCATTTAAGGTTTGGGAAACTTTGCCCCTCCTGGTAGGAATGTATATCCCATACGTCACTAGCTCATGGACTCTTGCTAATATGAAAGAAATGAATTTATCAGGTAAGTTCTTACATAAATTATGTTTTTCTTTCTCTTGAATTTCTTTTGCAGTAAGAAATGTCATCTTATATGCCAGCCAATGTTATAACACCTTTGTAGGGGTGGTTTTTAAAACTAGATTGCAATCATGAGGGGTTAATCAGGTACAGAGAGAAAACTGTCCCAGCTCTTAAAATATCCATTGATTGCAAATGATACCCTGATTACATGTTATATTTGCAATTATTCCTGCTCAGAATAATAATACATTTACACTATATACATATAGTGGTATAAATAAACACAGAGATATGAAAGACAACATTGTTTAGAACAAAAAAAGGAATTTAGGGACATGTAAATATGTTTGCGAAAGATTTTTGACATAACACACACACTTTTATATCATCATGCCTATGTTTTCGGGGTTCACAACCCCTTCATCAGCTGATGAAGGGGTTGTGAACCCCGAAAACGTTCCATTAAATTGGTTTCTTTTGCAAAAAGTCCTGAGAGTGCATTCTCTTGTCTTCTATATATATATATATATATATATATATTGTGTGTGTGTGCAAAGATATATGTACAAATTCTAGCATTAATAATCATTTATAAAAAAAAAAAACAACATGCGATAAAAGCATATCATGACTTCTAGAAATACAAATACACATTAATTTATGTGAAAGTATCATATAACAGATTTTTTTTGTATAACAAATAAATATAAAAATAACTTTCTATGAGATATTGTTTGTTGAGGTATAAATTTATCTATTTCTTGGACATTAACACATGAAAAATAAAAGATTAGCTTTAGAGAAATGTGCTTGTTCATGGACAGTAATGACATGGTATAAATAAAGTTGTGAAAAACCCGAATAACCACGACATCGATTAATTAACAACAGTCCGATGCTCATCGCGCCGTACTTGACGCGCGTTTTTTACTTTTTTTTATATATATATAAATAAAGGCATCGTATGTGGATCTGCGTCAGCGATGTCTGGCGAGCTTATTGACGCCGGCGAATGCACTGAGATTGACGCTCAGAGCAGGCGGACAGGGTTATGAAGCAGCGGTCTTTAGACCGCTGCTTCATAACTTGTGTTTCTGGCGAGTCTGAAGACTCGCCAGAAACACGGCCCTTCAAGCTCCATACGGAGCTTGATAAATGGGCCTGTTGGTCCATACCCAATTTACTTAGAGTTTTACAATTTCATTCTGGGTTCTTACTTTTGGATCCTTCTTAGTTTTATTTATATCTGGTCTCTCATTGAAACCATTTCCCGGAGACTATTTCAACACCAGGAGATGTTTAGAATTTTAGTTACTTTATGTGATACTTTCATACCTTATTTTATCATGATGGAATAATCTTGAGAACTGTTACCAATGTTGTCTCTGACTTGATTTTTTTTTTATTGTTTAAAAAGATAGATAAAGCCTTTACAACCCATTCCCCAGCTTTATGTAATCAATTATTATACTTTATAACCTCTAAGATTTCATGTTTCTAAGCTCCTGCAGGCTGCCCCTTTTGTCAGTCTTTTTTTTTATTTTTTTTAAGCTTTTTGCAAACTTGCTCTCCAGCCAGACCGTGCTAGTTCATGTGTGCCCTACAGATAGCATTGTGCTCACTCCCATGGAGAATGATAATGGGTTCACAAGAACCAGCATTAACTGTCACTTTAGATAGTAATACTATGTACACCCAGGATTGTGCATGTGTCTTTAGCCATCTGGCAGCGGTGCTTTAAAAAATGTTTATAGCATTGTTATCAGGGCCGGATTGGGCCGCCGGGATACCGGGAAAAATCTCGGTGGGCCAGCAGCCAGTGGGCCGGCAGTGGCAGCTGCAGTGTGTGGAGAGTAGAGCAGCAAAGCACAGTTGTGAGGGACGTGCGTGCTCACAAACCGTGCACACGCCGCTCTATGTATTTTGCACAAAAGGGTACAAAGAGTGCCGAGTACCACAGTAAGTGACCACTTGTCAGACTGCTAGTGATGGGTACTTATTTATAAAGGGGAAATTAGTCCTCTGAAATTACTTTTCTTATTTCAGCTAGATGTAAATAATGTATATTGTGTGGCAGCAAGTTATGTGAGTAATTACATATTTTACCATAATGGGTATTTGGCATCTGTTAAAGGGACAGTAGAGTTGATTTGCAGGTGCAGCACGCTGTATTGAAGAAATAGTTTGTAGGTGCATTTTATTCTGAAGTGTGTTTAAAGTGAATGTAAATTTTGATGTTTAAGTGCCCGGTTTTTAAAACTTTGATTAAAAACAGGGGCACTTTAATTCATCAAAATTTACATTTCACTCCTGTTGTGACAAAAAACTTACCTTTTAAACTTCACAGCATCTGCTGCTTCCTCCGGTCTCACAAGCCATTTCTTATGTCAGAAATGATTGATAGGTCATCCTCCAATCACATATTCCCCCCCGGGGGATTCAGTGTCTGATTCACTGCTGTGATTGGAGGAAGCCAGATACCTCATTTTAGACCCAGGAAGAGGCTTTGAAACAGGTGGAGGAAGCTGGAGCTGCTGTGAAGATTAAAAAGTAAGTTTATTTTCGCAACAGGAGTGAAATGAAAATATTGATGAATTAAAGTGCCTCTGTTTTTAATCAAAGTTTTAAAAACCGGGCACTTTAGCATCAAAATTTACATTCACTTTAATGTAGTTTTATTTTACTAATGTAAGTATTGCTGCCTTTTGCTACTTTGTAAATAAAAATTGTACCTAATAGGGGGGATGCTTCCGGGCGGCGGCCATGATGGTCGCTTATTTCAGTAGCTGAAGAGTTGAGCATATCTATCCACCGCATATCGCTTAACTATGGCCATCTAGGATTAAACTGCACTTATTCTGAAATAGCAACATATACTGAATGATTTGATCTGAAGTGGGTCGCCACCTTCTGCCCTGAAATACTGGAACGGCGAGGTACGCAGTGGAGGCCTTGAAGCAGGCCTGGCCTATGCCTAACCCCCCCGGATATGATTATCCGGGTATAGCAGCTTTGAAAGCTGTCCTTTTCCTTCACCACCTTGCAGCACCACCTTGCAGCACATATCCTTCTGAGAATACACTCTCAAACTCCCCATTATCCGTTTTCCCATCATCCGCCTTACTAACAGAAACATGGCATTTGAGGAGCGGCACCTTGCAGACATAATAGCTAACCTACTAGATATGCACTACCGGGACCTATCACACTTTATTACACACAGCTTTGGGACACTGGCACAGATGTGCAAAGCCGCTGGGGAGAACCGGATGCATACAGCAGCTCCGTCGGAGCAAGAGCCTACTGAGCGGCATCTAATCCGTCTTGTCCCATCAACCAGACAGGACGATAAGTCTCCTGCAATCACAACTGGCCTAGCAGTAGGAAAATGCTTAACATCCCTGGCACCGGACTCTACAGATGAGGTAGACAACGCGGTTGATGCTGAGACTGCTCAGGGCGATGGCTTTGGGGTCCGGCGACAGCCCTTGGTAAAGCGGCTCATACTGGGCAGAGCCTGCAGTCCTGGAAACTGCTCAGGGTCCCTTGAGGAGGAATGCGGTGCTCCGGAGCTGAAACAGAGGGGCCTAGAGATCCCTGGAAAAACTGTGAGTAAGCAAAACAAAAAAAGAAGCTGATGCAGCGCTCTGCTCAGCCCCGCGATGTACTGGCCCAACACACATACCCGACAGCTTACACCTCTCCTGTAGTGAACTCTGGGCCTACTTGTGTGCAGCCTGGGCCTTTGAGATTACGCTTGGCTGGCCTGGGTCTTAGCATCTATTGTTCTTCCTATGGCATGCTCTTAGGAGATGCACACCCCTCACTCCGGTTCAGGAATAGACCGAGCCTCACAAAGAGAGACAGGACTGGAGTGGGTTAAACTTTTTCCATGCAGAGGTTTTCTACCGAGACTTGGCACAGGTAGCCCGGAGGGTACTGGACTTAATGCTTCAAGGGCATCCCTATTCTAGTTTGTAGATCCACATCACCCTTCTACCATCCCAGTGACTTTACATATGAGGATATTGTCCGAAATGAGATGGTCACCCCTGTTTATTGAAAGGTTTTTTAACTTATTG
This sequence comes from Bombina bombina, assembly GCF_027579735.1. Classification (NCBI taxonomy): domain Eukaryota; kingdom Metazoa; phylum Chordata; class Amphibia; order Anura; family Bombinatoridae; genus Bombina; species Bombina bombina. The sequence continues at coordinate 1,294,119,885 of NC_069499.1, read as the reverse complement.
TTGGATGATAGTTAGCCAGGCTGGCCATAATTTGCTTTGTTTAACCCACTATTTCTATTTTGTTTAGAACATATAAGATTACAATAATTTACAGCAGATAGGTGTCAGGAATGTCATATGTTTAGAGAGGCTGCTGCTTATCACCCACTAGTTACACCCTTCCCTTGAATATCTTGGGGACACATTCATGTTAGTATGGTTATCCTTATAGCTTTTCACATCTCCAATGCTGACCACTTCATTGCTAATACCCTGCTAGTCCACTTAGGCTAGATGTCTATGTAGCAGTATTTAATTATCGCAAGTCTAAACTAAAGCAAGTGCAGACTCTCAGTAAGCAGAGTATTACACTGGCAACATAATAGGCATAGTGTGAATTCACATGGAGTATATAATAACTATGCTAGTCACTATTTGATAATTTATACTACTGGGTTTTATGCTTAGGTTTGCCTGTATTGGTGACTTATGAACATTTAATTGAGGTTCCCAGTTTGGTGGATAACTACTAAAAAGGCAGGTTTGTTTTAGACGGTGTATTTCCCTACTCTCATAACATTTTAGGCTAACCCAGGCCTAATATTAAGTCATATTGCCTACGGCCGAGGCATCATAGAAACAGTTTATATATAATACACCAGAACAAAGTTGACCTGATTACACTTCAATGCATATGCATTCCCCTATCTCAATAGACTAATCTAAGAGAAATAAGATACATACTACCCTTTATGCTGTTTTCACCATGCCCAATCTAATGCTAAAATTGGCGAAACTACGTTAGTTATTTTTAAAATTAAGATTATTGTCCCTGCTTGCTTATGAAGATGTATTCGCTCCTAGCACCCTAACTAAACATTAAACGTTAGCAATAAAAGGAGGATATTCTACCTATAATATTGTGCTGCCAGAAATCTAGCTTTTGCTCTGCCAAGTTTTAACATTTTATTATTTCAAAGGTCCAAGAGTGACCGCTTGTATCATTTCCTTTCCTCCCCTGTGTCATTCGAACTTTCCTAAGCCCATGAGTGGCTCTATATAGTTATGGAGGAAATTACAGTTTATATAAAATGAGGTTTCATTTACATCCTTACTAATTTTGATTACCCTGGAGTACTTTGGTTTTCAGATACACCAACATATAGGTACTGAAAATACTCTTAATATGTTTTACGTAGCTGTAATGTAATATTTCTGGTTGTGTATTTTCATGATTTTGATTTATGTATATTTTTCATTCATTGTACTTGCAAAAAAAACCTCAATAAAAATTGAATTAAAAAAAAAAAAAAAAAAATTGTACCTAATAGAATCCGCTTTTGTGCACACCCACTGGAATCCTCAGAACAAATGTGTTTTAAAATTTACATTTGCCCACCGACCCTTCCCCCTCCCACTTCTATTAAAAAAAATATATATTCATTTGTGTTTTCTGCCCTTAACAGTGTGCGCCTTGCTTAACTGGGAACCGGAGGGAGCACGTTTGTTCGAATCTCCTACCGGTCCCAGTTATTTGGTCAGCGACAGAGTAGTGTTATTGATTAGCTGCTTGCCATAGCAGGGAAGGGGGGGCTGGTCTTCTAACATTTCAAGGGCCGGCCTGGATTCCCAGTCCGGCCCTGAGTGTTATACTTTGTAGCAAAAACTACTACCATAGACTGTTAAAGACACGTGTGGGCTCCTAAGTGCCTGTCAGTCAACCTAGGTTTACTCTTCAACAAAGGATACCACGAGAACTAAGCAAATCAGAAAAGAATTAAATAGGTAAGTTATTTCAAATTAAATGCTGTAACTTTACTGTCCCATTAAGGACTCAAATGAAATTCATTTGAAAGAGGAGACTATTGTACATTACATTTGACGACTCAAAGCTGAGAAAAAAACAACTTAAAACCTTGTTCCTTAATTAGATGACAAAATTAGATAACTTAAAGTGATGGTAAACTATACCACTACTGCAACATGTTAATTGTTTAAAAATCTATTCACAAAGTAAACCTCATTAAAAAAAAAAAAAAATTTTTTTACAAATAACAAATACAGGTACTTCTGAAAAATAGTAAAAGCGAAATTAGACTTCTATTTGTGTGCACTTCATGTTAGGTTAATCCGAGATTACCATCACTTTAAGAAAATAGCAGATTAAATTAGCTTTTTTGCTTCTTCTTTTTTTCCCAAGGTGTCGACAACATTCATTTAATAATAACATTGGGTATTTGCATCTGTTATCTAGAAATCTTTTTTTTTGTATTCTTCATCCCAGTGTATAAAGCATTTCACACACTATTAAGTATAGTACTAAAATCATTTATAAACTGTATTTGTGGGGATTCCACACATCTGTATTTGTACTTGATATATTTGTTTTGCTTTAATGATATATGCTGGCATAGGTCACTGCAAAGCTCTTGCATGTACAGTAATTCTGCAAATAAACCACTCTGCCTGTGAAAATAAAAATGGATGTTGTGTCTCTGTATGTAAATAGCTTACCACCTATTATATTGGCAATGAAGGAAACTTAAAGGGACACTGTAAGTAAATATTTTCTATGCCTGTTACTAACTAACTACCCCAAATACGCTTTTTATCAATAGCATTTCATTAACATATCTCTACCGTATATCAGAAATCTTGTCTGCAAATTTAATTGTTTTCCAAACCCACTCTGTGGGTATCCTTTGCTCTGTACCAATCCGTTTACAATACCTAGGTTTCAAAATGGCGCTTTAAACACAAAGTTATTGGTTTAAGTATTTTGAACATGCAGTGCTGAAAATAGTGGGCAGGATAACGTGACATCATCGGCGAATAAAAGATATAACTTTTAGAACGTTATGAAACTTGGTTTTGGAGAAAATATAGGTCAGTAGGTTTTAATTAATGTTTATTAACTTTAATATGTTAGTTGTTTAGCTTAAAAATTATAACAGAAAGTAATCCTTTAAAGGGACACTAAGCCCATTTTTTTTTTTCATGATTCAGATAGAGCATGCAATTTTCTAATTTTACTCCTATTATCAATTTTTCTTCATTCTCTTGCTATCTTCATTTGAAAAGCAAGATTGTAAGTTTAGAAGCCGGACCATTTTTGGTTCACAACCTGGGTTGTCCTTGCTGATTGGACAGCACCAATAAACAAGTCCTGTCCAGTGTCTGAATCAAAAACTGGCTGGCTCCTTAGCTTAGATGCCTTCTTTTTCAAATAAAGAAAGGTTGAGTACTACCCAATAACTCAAGCTTCTAAACTGTGTATGAGTGTAGGTTTGTACATATTATAAGATAGTTTTTGTTAAAGAAAAATTAAAATATATATATATATAGTACATACATACATATCTGGAAATCTTAAATCCAAACTTTTTTTAATTATTATTTTTCCATCCCTTTAAGTCACAAACTTCTCTGCCTGTGTCTTTGGTTTTGTTTTTGTGTACTAAGATGCAAATAATAGTCCATATTTATTTAAAACAACACATATTACCTTTCTGAATTCAGTTATCTTTTTAATATGCATACAAAAGTATTAAAAGTTATATAAAACTACCTTTTATTATGACGTGAATATTGCATAAATAAAATAAGATGTTGTTTAAACCCACCCCAAACTGTCCCATTTTAAAGATGCAAATATTCAAAAATCCAAAGGTTTGTGTGTGTGTGTGTATATGTATATATATATATATATATATATATATATATATATATATATATATATGTATATATATATATATATATATTTTATTTTTTTTGTGAGACAATGGCAAGAGGCATATATGTGCAGTTAGCAGCTAGATCCCAGTAGTGAAGTGCAATGGTTCTCTGAGCCTACCTAGGTGTCCTTTTCAACAAATGATACCAAGAGAATGAAACAAATTAGAAAGTTGTCATTGGTTCACCAGATGTGTTCAGCTAGCTTCCAGTACTGAATTACTGCTCTGGAGCTCCTTTTGCAAAGAACATTTTAATATTGCACTGTTGTTTGCATAAAACGCATTAGAGCATTCTCCTTTTTTACATTACTATGTCACTTTAAGCAAAAAAATGCAGATCGCTAATTTAAAAATGTTTGTAATCACCTTGATTAGGTTAAAGCTATTTAAAGTAATGTTGAAACTCGGAGGACCTGCTGGTGACATATATCTAGGTACTCATTGCTTAAAATTCACACCTCTTCATCATTTGCACCAATATATTAGAAATATATATTGCATGTATTGGGTACTTGTAAAGCGCGGCTAATCACCTGTAAGGGTTTCAAGGCGCTGCTCATTTTATCAACCTCGGAAGGATGAAAGGCTGAGTGGACCTTGCCAGGGATCGAAACTGCAACTCTTGGGTTGCTACAGAGCTCAGCCACAGTGCCTTAGCATGCTGAGCTATCTGTCACTTTTAACAAAAACTATCATATAATATGTACACACCTACACTCATACACAGTTTAGAAGCTTGTGTTATTGGGTAGTACTCAACCAATATATAGTTTCAGCCCATTTGCAGCTATCCCTGTTTTATTTAAAATGTGCTTTGCCAGTTGTGTAGCCTTGTCCCTCTATGCGTAGGTGTAACGCCTGTATGTGTACTTCAGTGTATTCCTGTTTTATTGTTGTAATAAAAAAGCACTAAGCAGTGGGTTATACTTAACAGAAATCATTGCAATATGTGATATTTATCATTTTGTGAAAGAGTCCATTACTTCCTGTCACAGCCCCATAAAGGGTCTGTGGTCTCTCCAGGAAGGCAAAGAGGCAGATTTTCCTTTTAAGTGTTGCTAAGAGACAGCTATAATATCTCTAGATTATAGCCCATGTTCAGTACAGGACTTTTGCTGCAAAAACCATGTGACAGACACAGTAGCCACTGCCTGCAGATATATGAGAGCTACTATTACAGATTTTAAAAGTGCTCATTAAGCAAAAAAAAGAAGTTGCTTAAGTAGCTAAAGGGACAGGGCATGAAAGTGTACAGGCTTAAAAGAGCAAACAAACAAGCAAGTTCAATGACGCCCATCATATCTGGAAGACATGTCCTATGCTGTAACCTGTTTGGCCCAAGACTCGGACCCTTTGCTCCCTGTTTGGGTCTCCCATATAATTTTTCCTCTGAAATGGCTTTTCTCCATTTGGGCCTTAAAAAGACATCTAAACTACAAAGACGCTTGTTGATTTATATTCTAATAGCCCCAAACTTTCTATTTCTAGGAAATGGGGAAAAAACAGGCTGCTCCTCACTTGAAAGGGATGTTAGATATAATAAGACAATGGAGGAATATGTGTATAGATCCCAATTACAGGCTAATCTATTTTATTACGTTTGGAAACCCTGAGACTCTGTGGATAAGAGAGAGCTGTTGCAATAGAGATAATTATTATATTTCTGCTGCTCTCATTTATAGCAGGTTCCATATTATATCCATTCCCTGAAATTTCCTATTTTTCCTTTTTTTTTTTTTTTTTTTTTTTTTTTTTATTCTTCCCTACTGCTCAGATATCTTGTTCCGCCTACACCATAAGCCAGGACATTTGAAATGCCTTTTGACCATACTAGGCCCACATATGATGTTCATCTTAAATAGTTATTTAAATGCACTTGCTTAATATATACTAATATCTTTGTATACATATTGTACCAATGAGATTGAAACTTTTGCAATTTAATAAAGATTAAAAAAAAAAAAACTTCCAATTTACTTCAATTATCAAATTTACTTTGTTTTCTTGGTATATTTTATTGAAGAGCATACTAAGGTAGGCTTAGGAGCATGCATCTTGAGCACCACATGGCAGCAGCATTTACAAAGTTATATATTGTGGTGGCTGGTGAATTTTGAACATGGTGGGGCACTAGAACCCAACCCTTTAAATTAAGGCCCGCCTCTCATATGGCAGTTTAATGTCCCTTTTAACTATATATTTAAACTTTTTTACAAGGTTTAAACACATAGATCATGTTATTATTGCACTATTGCTGGCATATAACACAAGGGTTAGATATAGTTATATGACAGCAATAGGGCACTAATAAAATGCATGATAACAATATACCTATGACCAAATTGTGTCAGCGAGCATTTCCCTACTGGTGGACTTCCATTAGAAAAAAAATCAAATGTGTGTGTGTGTGTGTATATATATATATATATATATATATATATATATATATATATATATATATATATATATATATATATATATATATATATATTTTATTAGCGTGTGTATATATACGAAATGCCAAGTCAGTAGAAAGGTGGTGAGTTGCGGGCGCCCTCCTTCACCATGAAGGTGTAAGTTAGCACGGCAGGAGGAAGGACATGTACAGGAAAACAGGGAGGTAAGGAGGCTCAATACTAATGTGGAGTGGCTTTGTAGGAGAAAGTTAAGGTGCATAGCACCGGACATTCATATTAACGATGATAAAATGAAACTCCCCAGGAGTTCGTAACCCTTACAAGCCGGAAAGTATCGGGATTAACCCCCTTCTTTATATATACCCCTGAGACTAAGATCCCTGTTAAGAAAGGTCAGAATAATTTAGCATATGCCTAGGCGACAATGGGTAGTGCTGCCCCAGCAAGAGCAACTGCCATCCTGGGATTGGTCAGTGTGGTGGAGACTGTGATTGAGATTTAGTGCTGTTAATAGACGCTATGGTGTATCCATGTGATGAAGTGGAAAATAACAATTTTGAACCACTAAGGATCAAAGGAATTTTAAGCGACATTGTGATTATCAAAT